>NC_055691.1:35923949-36211449 GCF_017639745.1 Melanotaenia boesemani
TGCAAAACCACCTCCAACCACAGTGTTTCGTTGATATCTTAGATGGGAACATAAAGGCTGAAATGCAGAAAAAAGAAAACAGCCAAGAGAGGGAAGTTAAACAAGGGATTATGGTACTTGTGAGGTACAATGCTTAGACAATGTGAAGCTTGTGCATGTGCCGCATGCACAAACACACCATGACTACAACACCCTTTGCTCCAATGGATTCAAGGTGTGACAGAAACAGGAGGGCAGTTTCTCCTATCTGAGGCGTAGTTATTGGAAGGACAACATCTGATAATAACCTTTTTAAAGTCTGCTAATGTTCAAACACGACGAGCCTTGGCCGGAGAATAAAACTCCCTGAATGCCTCTGACTACTTGCAGCTGTAAATGAGGTGTAATTGCATTTTTGGAAGTCAGAAAAATAAACCACAAACCACAGCAAGTAAAATTATCCTTGCTGTATTTCAGGACACAGCAGACCTTCTGGATCGAGACACATCCACTGAAATGCACAAACACGCAGCTGAGATGAGAGTAGTGCCGGTCCATATCACTGGCACTGGGCTCTTTCTCTGCTGGCCATATCTGTCTCTTCCAGGGGAGGTGATTGAGGACTGTCTGTACCTCCCTCTCCTGCTGTCAGTCACAGCAAACACCTCAGGGTAGGTTTACCTCTATTCTGTCGCTCAGACACACACACACACACACACACACAGCGCTTTCTGTCATGCAGCTCTGATTTAATGTCTTGGTTGTTTGTGTGTTGCTTCCGTCTTCCAGCATTGTTTCATTTTTCTCTTCATCCTCACCAGAGAAGCTGTTTGTAAACCTGCAGCTGCAACGCGTGGCCTCGTATCAACACAACTCAGATTAATTAACTCTTGAATATTCTTGCTATGAAATTGGCTGCAGAGCTTTGGCAGTTTTCTCCAACCTTTTCCTCACTTGTCTTCATTTATATTTATTCAGACATATCCCAGGGATCTTTCTGGACAGCTCTACCAGAGCAGGCTTTAGGCTTGTGGTGAGGATAAAAGCAGCGTAATAACAGGGAAGAGAATGCGGCAAACACACTGCTGTGTTTCTTGTGTGGTCTGTTGAGGTGATCGCTGGTGAGCAAACAGGCATTTGGGGATTTAGGCCTCTTGCGGTGTTAAAAGATGTGTTGATTCCTAAAACGTCTGACTTCTTTTAACACTGAAAGCATGTTATAGAACTCCATCATCATGCTGAACACTAGTAAGTTTAGATCAAATACTCACAGTTCACTCTGGTAACTTTCCATGTTTTGTCCAGGCCAGGCTGTTTTCCTAGTTCTATCTTAAATGGAGCAGCATTAGGCGGGAGGTCTTTGTCCCATCCTCCAACTATGGCCACATTCATATCATGCGCATCCTCACACACTTGTGCTACCGACGGCACCACGTAGGGGGCGTTGTCATTGTAGTCTTCCAGTTTAATGATCAATGTGCCCGTGCCTGTGGCTGGAGGGGTGCCTGGAAACAAAACAAAAAAAAGAAAGGGACAAAACTTAGTAAGAGCCCTGCTTCACAGCTGACCTAATTTAACCCAAACAATATCAAACCATGTGCCCTTTCTGTGCTGAATGTGCATGAATCCTAGCCATTTGTGTTGCTGCAGCAGAGCATTCTGACTTGGCACTCGGTCGTCTTCTGTGTTTGGATGAGATTACACCTTATTGAGGGATGCTAGGTTAAAACAAACATCTTCTTTATTATGGCTCCCTGCTTCTCCAAGATTAGAGTTTATATAAAAAAAACAAAAAAACACCCACATGGCATCCTAAAACAGCTCCAGAGGTCAGTTAGCAATTAACACCTAAAGACAAGATCTATAATTGGAAAATAAGCCTCCTGCACCTTTACAAGGTAAAAATACATCATGCAGCAAAAGTTTGGGCTCTTACACATTCATTTGTAAGCGAGTAAGTGTGTCTAAACTTTTGACTGGTTTATTTGCACAGAATTTAGGGCAGAGAGGGGAGAAAAACAAGTCCAGATATATCTGCAATAAATGTCAAGTGGTGCTGGAATGAAATCCAACCTGGGTTTTTACAGTGCTGCTAAAGAAAGCAGCCCACAGCGAGCAGGAAACCTTTCAGGCCTGAACTGATTAGATGAAGTCAGAGGAAAAATGACTGGTATACATTCAAATTAAAACATGATGATAAAATTTGACGAGGTAAATCTATTACAGGAAGGTTGAGCAAGAGCCCCATGTTTTTATTTTAACCAGAATGTGAATAAAATAATGTTCCCATCCATCACTACATATGTATCTGTGGCTTACAGTGACAGCGCCTACAGATTTAGCACAAGAGGAGCCTTGAGTTCAGAGAAGAAATTAATAAAGGATGCTTCTTCCCGGCCATACGACATGATAACTTATAATGACTGGAAACACAGCTGTGTTAATATGAGGCTACATTCCTATTTTTGTGCATATTGGTTCCATAAAGCAGTTATCATTTCACACCATGCTTCTCAGAGTATATAGATTAGATTAGATTAGATTAGATTAGATTAGACTTTATTATCTCACAGTGGAGAAATTCACTTGTTACAGCAGCTCTTGTTATAGAATAAAGTGCAGAAAGACAGAATAAGGTGAACATGCATCACAGCAAGAAGGTGCAATATAAATTATTTACAAGAAAAAGTCTAAGAAAAGCAAAAATATGTACCATTATAAATATAAAAGATATATATATATATATATACTATATATATATATATAGAATATAACAACAACTTCACAGACTATATACATATTTACATGGTGATGGTGGCATATGAAGAATATTGACATTGATAATGGGGGTATTGCACAGTAAAATATAAATAAATATTACACAGTATTATGACTATACAGATAAGTTGTACAGTCTGACAGCAGTGGGAATGAAGGACCTGCGGTAGCTCCTTCCTACACTGAGGGTGTCTCAGTCTGCTGATGTAAATGTGATTTAACAACAGTGCTTGATTTTTATTTACAATCATTTTAAAGCATATTCTAACCTAGGATTTGGTCTGCATGACGGCTTAGTTCATGTACTGTTTTACTTAGAGGCCAATGACGCACAGAGAAACATGGAGAGATGGTTAATAACACACTGGCTGTGGTTTGTACTTTGTTAATCCATCAGGGGCACCATACCATCCATACACTGTGGATAACTTCCAGCAGTAAGGGAATAATCCTGAATATGTTAAGTTTGCTTTTAAATAAACAAACACCGATACCTAACATGTTCGTCATTCCGTAATAAATGTGTTTGTTCATGGCTGTGCTTGTGCAAAACTTTTATCATTTAGATATAATAATTAGGGCTGTTAAATGATTAAAATTTTTAATCAAATTAATCATAGCTTCAAATTAATTATGATTAATCACCATTTGTGACTCTGCCTGAAATCTGCCCGTTTTTACTGCATCGTATCACCAGAACAAGCCAATGCTACAAATATTTACTGTTAACTGACCTTCTCTTGGGTAAACGTCAGATGTCCAAGGGTCAGTAAATGCAGCATGTAATGTACTTCTATATGTTGTTCTGCATCATCTCTACCGTGTTCTAGATCATAATTCAGAATTCATATATCATCATCTCACCAACCGTCTCCATGGTGATAATTTCTGTCCTAAAAGCAGCAGATGTGATGACTGAAGTTAAACAGCCAACGCCGATGAAGAAACTCTGATAAAACTGATGATCTGGATAAAAACAGCTTTTTCCTTTTGCCACTGAAGTGTGAGTGTTTGTGCAGCAGTGATAAAAGTCCTACAGCAGCTTCACCCAAACACCTGCTAATAAAATACATCATTGGCTGCTTGTTTTACTAGTTTTTATTCACTTTTGTTTTACATTACATGATCACTTTTGTTGTAATAATCAGTTCAATTTTTCATAAAATCTAGACCTAAAAAAGGTCTCATTTGTGCCCCCCTTTTCCTGGTCAGTGCTCCTGCCTGACCCCCCATCAGAACTTTTCTAGACTCGCCCCTGCATAGAATAAACCTTGTCTACCACCAGCCAGCTACTGTGTTGCAGAAGGTCCTGCCAACAACAAGACTTTGGGGTGACTATGTGACGGTGTGAACCATTAACTGCTAGTTTCCTCCTTCTCAGCTCAACCATAAACAAACGCAACCAGACAGAAAAGCTGATCAGCTGATCACAGATAGCCATCATGATTCATGGAACAGCCTGAGAGGAGAGGAAGGAAGCAGCTGCTGCACAAACAGAGACGAGCTGAGATCCTGTAGAGCAGCCATGTTGGTGCAGGATAAGTTTAAAAACGAACGTGGAAAAAGTGCAGGTGTGGCTCATCTTTTCCATCTTGCCTCTCCACGTCCTGCCGTCTTAACAGAGAAATGACGGATGTATAGGGCTTGTCACACCACGCATGCGTTAACTGCATTAAAGATATTAACACAATTAATTAAATAAATTAGTTACGGCCATTAACACGTTATTTTTGACAGCCCTGATAATAATGTATCATTTCTGATTTTTAGAAACATATTTCTAGAACTGGATCTATAATCAAAGTCTGGACTGATCACTTCGTGTTATGTTTAAATATGTGCAGGTGGTTAACAAAACGCCTCTTTTATTTAGATGTTGTATAGTACTGGTGTAAACACTGAACCCCCTTTAAAGCCAGCGTGCCCAAATCTGGTCCTCAAGAGCTACAATCCTGCAACGTTGGATGCATCTCTTCTTCAACACACCTGAAACAAATAAATGGCTTGTATCCAAGCCTCTGCAGAGCTGAATGACATGTGCACGAGGGAATTCAGTCATTTCATTGAGAAGGGATGTATTTAAAAGTTGAAGGATAGTAGAGCTCAAGGACTGGCCTTGGGCATCCCTGCTTTAATGTAAGTTTTCATGCATGATGACTGCTGGAAGAACTTCATAAAAGAAAAAGATCTCTAGGCTAAGTGACACAGAAGTCAACCATACCTGATCATATATATCCTCTGAAAATGCTTAAGTCTCAATTCTGAGGCTGCACATGCAACCTCCTAGCAGCAACATTAAATAACGTCCAGGCAGCTAAATCCTCCTGGCAGGGTGATGGAGGCAAGTATCCAAGCTCTAATTTTACTGTTTGTGTAAATCCATAACGGCACCGTATGTTCAGAGTAGTGAAACCATTCAGGCATCTGTAGGTGCTGATTCCCTGGAATAATGGCTGTAATCCTAGCCCATTTTTAGACCTATAAAGACATGTAACCATGCACATAGACACATCCCTACATTCCCATTAACACATTTACTGGGTCACTAACAAAACTAAAATGCTCTTACTGTACATGAGCAAAAATACTGTTGATGACAGCATGTACTTAATACTCCCAGTGACAACATCTGGATCCTGGTTTGGCTAGCTCCACATTGAGAGCTTTGGGGCTGCAGATACTGGGTTTGGGGTCTGTCTCCACCTGATCTGTGTCCTTCCTCTTTACTAAAATGTCAGAAAAATTCCTGTTCTCTACATTCTTATATCTTCCTCTACTAAATCAGACTGGTTACATGATCTATTTCTCCACATTTTCATGCTATAGCTACTTTAAAACCAACTAGCAGCCTTGCTAGCCTCCTGTTTACATGAAACTAAATCATGTAGCGCTAGCTTGGTCAGCGCTAAGTAACATGGATACAGAGGTTCTCACTGAGGAGCTTTATAATTTATTTTCAGCTCCACTGTGAAATCTTAATGAACTGAATTGATGTGTAGTCCCTAAATACACTCACTGAAACCTGAAATCATGATTCTGAAATCCCTACAATATCTTAAAACTAATCTAGTGCTAGCATAGAACTATATTAGCACTGCTTCGTAGCTTCATGCTGACATCAGGCTAATAGCCTTACATAACATTAGCAGTTGTACCTGCACAGGGACAAAATACCTTCTAGAAATCTGCAGCCACATGTCATTATATTTAAAGGATGAATAATTAGGAAACTACTCTAAATTCTTTCTCAAACTGATGTAGTGACACTGGTGATCTACACATGTCTGGAAAGACGTGTGTAGATTCTGTTCTCCTTCTCCAGTGACCTGTCAATCACCTGCAGTGGTACCCCTCTGGCTCCGCCCCTGTGATGCAAGTTAAAGCTTTATCATGTAAAAAAGATGTCATATATGAAAAGGATCCAAAAGATCCCTTTCTGGGCCAATGCTAATTTAAGATGGTTTGAAGGAAAGTGGAATTTTGTTTTTCTCAGATTAATTAAATTTGAAATTCTTTTGGTAACCATAGATGCTGCATCGATCATCCAGCTTGTCAGCTCTGAGTTCAATACTGTCCCTTATGGTATCGGGGTGCATTAGGGTCAGTGGAAATGGCAGCTTGCAGATCTGGCAAGGCACCATTAATGTTAAAGGGTACATACAAGTTTTATAACGACATATTCTCCCACCCAGATGATGTATTCTTGAGGAAACGCATTGCATATTTCAGTAAGAGAATACTTAAGCTCATACTGTATCTGGGATAACAACATGGCATCTTATTAAAAGAGTCCAGGTGCTGGACTGGCCTGTAGTTTATACTTCTGATCATCTCTGAGAACATACTGCATCTTGACAAGAAGACCCACAAATATTAATCAGCTGTATCAGACAAGAATGGTACAACTTGTCCTCCTACTTTCCAGATGTTCATAGATTTCTGTTAAAGAAGGCAGATGCTACAGGTAAACAGGACTCTGTCCTCATTTTCTTTAAACATGGAGCTGTCATGGAATTTAAGATGAGCTAAAATTGTACATGTAAACTATCTTACACTTTAATTTGTTTTCTATTTTCTATTGTAAATGACATGTTAGTTTGAGATAGTTGCAAATGATGACATTCTGTGTTTTATTCATATTTTCCCAGCTTATTGTGAATTTGGGTTTTACCTGCAACTTCAGCCCTTTCCACCTGAGATAGATTTACTATGGTGCTCAGAAATCACATCAACAACTTGTGAGTGCCTAAGCAGATAATCATCATGATCTGTTTGCCAAGTTCCAAACTTTAATTTGATTTTCAGCTGTAAAACCATCAGTAGATCCTGATTGTGAGAGATAAGGAGAAATCAAATGTAATGGTAGAGTTTCTGCTGTTTAATAATCGTGAAATGACTACCATCTCTCCTTTCAGTTGTTTTTCTGTATGCAGTGAAAGAATGACAGAAATATAGTCCTTATATAGAGTAGATAAATATGGGTGTGACAATATCAGCAGCATATCAAGAATAAAGAAGAATTACTTCAGTAAAAGCAGACAGAAAATGCGTTCAGAAGCAAATCAAAGACAGAAGCTCTTCGGGCGAGACCCTAGATAATCCATTATCAAAGGGGACGTGAGACCAAGAGAGTGAGGATGGGGCTTGGATCTCCTGTCTGTGAAAAGATGCAAATTTCAACCCATCTGCAGTGTGCAGGGCGTCTCTGTGCTTGGCTAACTTTAAATGAAGCTGTTTGTCTTCCTAAATGAATACTCCTCTCACCAATCACTCTATTTCTCTGCACCTCTTCTCTCCCACTCCCTCTTATCTCCATTGCATCATTCCTGTGTCATTATCAGCCTGCCTCAGCATCAATGGAGCTTGTCTGCTGGCCTCTACTTCACATCACTTTGTCACAAAAGTTCTGATTAACACTCTGAGTTTCTGTAGGAGGCAAGCAATTTATGAATCTTTACAGCTACAATGTGGAAGTCCACGTCTTGCATATTAGGAACAACAAAGAACATAAAAGTAAAGTTGTGACATTAAAGAATCAGGAACTTGTTATCATGCCAAAGGACATTAGTTTTTCCACATGATTTAAATCTTATCAGCTCATTTAATGGCCATTATCATTTATTACTCCCATATATTAGTTTCAGAGTTTCAGAGTTCTTGTAAGTAAATGTAGCCATGGTGACATCCCCCACTGGTCTCTGAAGTCTGAGGTACAGTATTCAGCCACCAACATCTCGGTTTCTATGGAGACGAAACTGGCTATATCTGGATGGGGGTGCAGGGTGGCTGGATTCTATTCTATTCTATTCTATTCTACAGTCATTTAGCAGGTGTTTTTCTTCGTGACTTCTGGGAGTAAGAACACAAGCAGAAATCAAACAGGAGGGATGTCATAATTAAGTGATAGTCAGACTGCTGGGAGTCCAGTTGGACCCAGTTTGATCCTGTAGTGCTAGAGGCAGGGCTTTTTTTTTCTTTTTTTTTAAAAATTCCTTTTCTATAATAGTCTGTTGTTTAAATATAAGATCACAATTTCATCACACAACATCATGTTGGGTGTAAGGGCACGCAGCTTATTCCGTGCTGAGTTGAGCCAGCTCATTCCTTCAGTAGACGAGTTAATCTAAGTGTGGAAATGCTCCTTAAACAGCTAAGTCTTTAGTTTGCTCTTAAAAGTAGATAAGGATTCTGCAGATTGGACAAAGTTTGGTAGATCGTTCCACCACCGGGCAACAGCAGAGGAAAAAAGTCTAGCTACTGATGTGGTGCCACGTTGTGGTGGAAGCACTAGGCGTCTTTCACTGGCAGAGCGTAACTGTCGAGAGGTAGCTGGATTGAGGCCTTGTGAGTCAGCTCATGGTGACCATCAGTGGTTTTCCACTTTAATGCACTTCCTCGTCGACATTGACTTCGAGCTGTCAGCTACGTTCATCTTTCATTCATTGTCTGGGAAGGAAGTGCTGAGCAGGACATCTAAGCAGGCTGACAGCAGTGAGAGAGACAGTCCAAATTCAAAGGTCGTGAGCTGCACACACACACAAACACTTTCATCTCTGTACTCAGAAAGTGCAGCTCCCATAGAAATGTTCCCCATCAGACACAGAAATGGCCCTTCAGGTCATTATTGTGGATCTTTGGTCACTTTTAAAGGTGCAAAATCATCACTGACAGCCAAGGGGAAAAAATCTGTATGTTTAATAGCCTCGAGATATAAACAAAACGCTTGATATATAAGTGCTGGCAGTACAGTGGTGTGACTGTTAGAACTGCATCAGCAAAAAAGCTCCTGACTTGAAACTTGGCTGCAGCCGTTCTGCCTGGAGTTGGCATGTTCTCTCTACGGGTTTCCTCCAGGTCCTCCCTCTTTCTCCCTCACAGCTCAAAATATGTACATGGGGATAACTGCTGTTCCATGTGGACTGGATGGCAGTTTCCACTGGTTGATATTTTTTGTCCCAATAGATAAAGGTAAATTTTTGTCACTATAGGTTTGTTATTTAAACAGGTGAAGACACCAAGGTACAAAAAAAGTCTCCATGTCCATGGTAACGTTTGTACTTGACTAGGGTACAGCTGGAGGGACTAATCTGGTCCTACACTTTGATTTCTAAGTGTGCAATTGTTTAGAAATTGAAGCATGATTTGTGAGCCATTATTATTTTTTTAACATTCATGAAAAAGTCTTTATTGTTTCTGTGGGGTTGAACAGTGCCAGCAGAGCTCCTGTTTATCAGATGTTTGAAACTTTACGCAAACTTCTGAGATCGACGAACACAAAAAGCACAGACAGGATACCTAAATAAAAACAAGATCAAAAAGAGGATAAAAATGTTTATGAACTGGATTTCCCAATTATTTGTTATAGTAATTGCTCTATTTACAATGAATATTGTTAATTTTATTGTTCTTAAACCAAAGATATTGTTTCTTTAATGTCGTAAAGTCTGGTAAAACAAGCTGATTTTTTTTCATTGCTTACAGAAGCTTTGTAGCAACAAATAATGAAGTGACACAAACAATATAATAACTTGCTAATATTAATGTAATTGTGTATTTTTGATGATCAGACTCCTAAAAAAACCTATTTGTGAGAAATGCTCTTATTTATACATTATTACATCATCAGCTGCGGTTATTACACTTTCAAGAGGAATTTCTCATGCTAGGACAATAACCAATCATTAGCTTAATAACATATCACATTATGCATACAATAATTACATTATCAGGTAATTTACATTTTTTTTACATTATTTTTTAAGTTATTACATTAATGGCATAGATTACATTACTGGTTTCTACACAGGTCTAAGAAAAAGAAAAAAATATTTGCTTTTTGTCCCAAGTTGTAGCTGTTGGTTTCAGCGCCTCCATGTGAGACACTAAGGTTGGTAAATATGTTAGCAGAATATGAGCTGCGGCCATGTTTGCCGCACCGACAGCAGCATCCTCTATGATCATTAATGTATGCACCTGGGATGTGTGTTCCCACCAGAGCCAGTAAAAAACCCAGGACTGCTGCAGAGTTGATGCAGGACTAACAGCTAATTAAACACCTTCACATTGCACTCAAAAGTCAGATGTTTTAGGTTTTTGTTTACAGAGCAGAAACAGCTTTTATACTGCTGATATTTCCATTCAGAGGCCAGTTCACTTAAAATGCAGAGCGGCTTGACTGTGGTTATCGAGCTTCTTGTGATCCTCTTTTTATTGAAGATTTGTTTGTCTTTGGTTTTTTTATTAGAGAATTAAAGAAATTGTTTTTTAAGCAGGCAGAAGCTTAAAAATCCATCAAAGTGAAACGGTGCAGCAGCATGCTAGTGGCTCTGTGATACTGAACTTACATACTTAAAATGGAAACTTAAAACAGTGCTTTAAATAAGCTCAAATTTAAAGTTAGTAAAACCTCAGCTGCCAAAAGTCTGGTTGTGTTGCAGGTAAATTGACAGCATGCATAATGTTGATTACACACACTAACTAGCATTAAACATGTGACCCGCAGATGGTGCTGTTCATGCAGGTGAAGTAGTTGTATGTAATTTTCTGGCTGAAATGTGTGTTTCTGACTCATTCAATCAAAATATGAATAACAATATAAAATGTCCTAGTAATCTATAGATGATAACATATACAGACTGAAAAATAACAGGCCTGGAAAATAAACAAGTAGAGATAAATAACATTATTAAACTTAATGTGATTCAGTACCTTTGATTGTCTTTGATTGGCTACGTAGGAGTGTAATTTTACTCAGCAGTAAGTTTCTCTTCTCTCTCTGTCTCGTGTTTTTTTTATCATGGAAGTTTTGAATTAAATGTAAGTGAAGCATCTTTGCTCAGATGACAACTGCTTTTTGTCCAAATGAGATAACAAATTATGTGTTGGCTGAAAAACGAATCAGTCTACAGCTAAAATTAACTTTACACAAGTGGGGATCAATTCTAATAAATTGGTTTCAGAGCAGGAATTACACTAATTAGCAGAAGAGATTGAGCTTAATTGTCTCCGTCAAAGTAAGTCTTAAATAATAAAAATGCCTGGGAAGCAGTTCGAGCTGACGTCAGCAGCAAACTGTTCAGCAGATCACAAATAACCAACCAGTTTTAGTACTGTGGACAATTTAAGATGATTCTTTCTAGTAAGCAAAGTAATAATTAAAACTGTTTGAAATTTTAATTTTGCTCCGTCCAGAAAGCACGACTGCTAAGAGACGACATAAAACTGCTGGTTAAACAAGGAAGAAAACTTTGAAAGGGGAGTTAAAAAGCATTTTATGAAGTATTTTGAAAACAGATCTCAGTATTTTACCACAGCTGTCATAAATGTGTCTGCATATTTAGCCAAATGTCTGCAGAGTTTATTGTGGTGACTTCCTGTCTGACTTTCTGTCAGTGGAAATGTCATCATGCTCCAAAGTGTTTTTATCTGAGGGAAAATAAAGCGATGCACACTTGATGTGTGGATTTGTTTTCTTTTCTTTCATTTATTTTCTCTAAAGGCAAAGTCTTGTTTCCAGGCAACATGATGCTTCTTTTTTCACTTTTAGCTTCATAAAGTCAAACAAACTAAAGCTGAGACATCAGCTCGGTGTGTGTTTAGTGATGAGGAGGATTTTAAGTCTTGTTATAACATCGTTTGAAAATTAGCCTCGGGCTGTAATCCGACGTGTTTACAATCATATTTCATGTAATATTCATTAACATTACAGCTTCTTGGGGAGAATCTGACTGAATATGACAACAAAATCCTCATTAAAGGGCAACGCCGTCAACCAGCAGATGCTGGATTTCTGTAAAGCTGAATAATTTTTGCAAACTGATGTGTTTAGTTTGTTTTCAGAGACATTTCTGAAATAGTTTTTTTTTTAAAGGAACACTCATGAGTGATTCTGTTGTCATTTACTGGGTTTGGGAGGTGAGAATAAAAGGTACTGTTAACGGAAGTGTTGCTATGCAAAACACCTCCTTTCCATGATAAACTATCACAACTAAGGTAATTTAAATTCTATCCCACTGTGAACTCGGCAAAACACCCACTGGAAAAAAGAAAGTAAAAGAAGTTGTTGGGTGCAGGAGACGCAGAACGGATTACACAACGTCTTCCAACCACCAGGAAAGCAAATACCTTCCAACCTTTGTTCCTTATGAAAGCAAAGCATTTTACTCAGAGGTTACTGACACCTGCCTGCAGAATTTTATGTCTCCCTTATTATGAGTCATTAAACTTTACTACACTTAATAAATGTTTCAATTAATTCATAAACTGCATATGAATTATATATAAACTTGACATGATTTCAAATGCTTGAAGTAAATAAAGACTAAAGTAAAAAAAAAGAAAAAAGTTTCAGATGGAAACAGGTTTAAAAAGCATCTTTATCTCACCGGGGTGAGCATTGCATAACCAACACAGAAATAAGCAAACAAAGAGAAAGAAAAGCAAAATATGACACCCAAATTCTAACTATGTTTCTGGTTGCTGCAAACATCACTGCTGAATGAAAACAAAAGAAGTTTTGTTTTAGTCCGTATATTTTGGTGAACCAGCAGATGATAAGAAACTAAAACCCTCCAGATTTAATTATGTGTTGTTGCTCGTTCGGTTCCAGTTGACTCACAGGTTCCTTCTCTGGTGCCCTCGGCTTTGGTGTAGTGATCGCATTTTCCACACATTCAAGCAAGAAATTACAGCAGCAAATGATGGATTTTGACAAACAAAGCAAACACTTAACGTGGACAACCGAGTCATCATGGCGTTCTTTGAGCTGAAAGGGCCGGGTTTTATTTTACTCCATGTGATGTGGAGTCTCCCGTAGCCTCGTTCAGCAGATGTTGAACGTTCTCTGCAGCGACACTTAGGTCAATCTAATTATGAGCTTCTATTTCTCGATGATGAAAGTATTCAGAGGTTTTACTGAAGTAAAAGTATTTAAAACTTTACACTCCTGCATACACTGTATAAAAAAACAGCCCATCATAAATCTTAGAACATTCATTCATTTCCTTATATTATTCATGTAACTAATGTTCGGAAATAAGGAATTAAAACACATGTGAAGCACAAAAACTACATATTTGCACATGTGGTCTACATTTGTTTCACATGTTTTTCACATGTGTTTCATATGAGAATGTTCCAGAAGCACATGTTTGCATATGTGGTTCACATGTGCATGGACATGTGGAGAACATGTGGAACACATGTTGAGCACATGTGTGTCTTTTTTTAAATGTGTGTATATACATTTAAAATATTTCATTGCTCATAAAGATGGAGAAGGAGCCCTATTTTTTTTTAAAGGAGACTCTTTTAAATGACTAACAGTTTTCTGTAAACTGAAATAAAGTATTTAAATTTTTTCAATATAATCTCAAACTCAGAAATATCTATAAACTTTTCGAAGTTTGACCATATTCCAAGTTATTTTAACATCCACAAACACAAAAAAAAAAAGGAATATTTGTCCTTTTAGATCAACTAGAGTCCAGTGAAGCTGCACTGTTGCGCCAATGTTTCTGTTTTCTATTAATATCTTTAAAACTGCAGTTGCACATGTAACATTTACAGATCCTTTGTTTACAGGCTGAATGCAGGGTTGATGCAAGCAGAAAAGAAATGAGAGCAGAAACTATGCCTTTAAGCTTCGCTCTCTTGGTCCACCTTCATTGTCCACCTGCCCGTGGCTGGCAGTTAAGACTTCCCTGTTATTCTCCATCTACACAGAGATGAGTGAAGCAAGCAAAGTGATTGACTCCCGAGAATGTCAGGGCTAATCCACAGCTACGGGCAACAAACGCTGCTTTCTTTCTTTCTCTGCTTCATATCTTTCCATCGAAGCCCAAACACTCCTTTGCTCCCAACACTTTGGCTTTAGGCTAATACCCTCTTTCTATCTGACAGCCACTTTCTGCCGTTATCACTTGTTCTTTTTCTTTTCTTGTTTTTCAGTCGGCAGACTTTTTCTCTGCACAGTTGTAGAAGAAGAACAGAAAAACAAGGTTGTTACCAGCAGCAGTTTGAAATGTACCAATTTCTGGCTCTGCATGTTATGGTGAGTAGAAATTCCATGAACTGTTTGCGCTTGTATTTTCCTCTCAGGGAAAATGTGATGATGGAGAGCAAACTCACAAACTCAAACATGTAAAAATTGCTCTATTTTCATTTGTCAGAATTCATGCATTTGATCTCTTTATATAGCAGGTGAACTGGCCTCAGGGAATTTTCAGAATAAAAAAAAGATGTATATAAAAAAAAGATGTTGCATTTGTGGAAGAACAAAGCTTAAGTCAGATCATTCTTATATGGCTACTTTTCTTTTCCTAATCAGAATAATCATTAGCTGGACATCTTAAGTACAAACAGCCAGTGGATGAAGCTTTTGGCTTTAAATATTCAGCATTGTTATTACAATTATTATTTCCCCCAGCAGCATGAAAGGAAGCAGAAGGAAATGAAATAACAAGCTGGGACCAGAGGAAGCCAGAAGCAGGGCTTGTGTGTGATGAATGGCTCATTGGAAAGTGTCACAATAGATCATGTTGCAGCTAAACAGTCAGAAAGACACATTTGCAGGCGGACTACAGCGAGGTAACAGAAGAGAACCAGGAAAGATAAATGAAAGTAAAATTGAAAATGAGAAAAGGGAGGAGAAGAAAGCAAAGCAGTTTTCGAGAGGAATGATTTTGAAATTGTATGATTATATAAAGTGTCTGCTGAGCCAAAGCGCTCCACCTGAATCTAGTTAAATCTGTTCCCCATCACTTTACATTGTCTTCCTGCAACGCAGGAAAAACCTTACTCTTTATTACTACTTGCACAACACTAGGTCATAATCCACTAGCACTCAAGTGCATTACCCCATTTCTCTTCATTCCAGCTGGGACACCAAACACCATGTCAGGCCTGTATACATTCATGCTGAAACACTTCATTTACCTTTGTGTTACACAAATGCCCTCCAGTACTACAAGATACGTATTATGTGTGGCCCACAGTCAGCAGAGACCTGCATTAACAGAAACAGTAACTTTGAATAGCAAGAAATACAGCAAGATCTGATAAACTGAGGGAGTGTAACACAATCTAATGGAAGTTCTTCTAACTGGTAATTACTCCAATAACAAGAGGAAAAGAAATTCTCATTAGAAAATGGAATGAGAGAAGAAAAGATGTGGGTTTTATCTACCATCCAGCAAAGTATTGTCTCTACTCATTTCTGTTTAGCTTTGCTTTCTTTTCATTAGACAGTATGAATAAATGTGTGAAAAAATGGTTAAAGTTTGTGTAATCATTCATTTAAACAGCATCTTAAAGTCCAGCCCATAAAAAAACACCTGCAGATCACAGAACTGACCGACTGTGATTTCTGTGAAATGTCCAACCAGCTGAGGTGAAACTAAAGTGCACTAATGATGCAACGTTCAGCGGCATGATGACAGCAACAGCCATCAACTTAGCTTTGTTCTGCTTTGTAAATACATTTGTAAAATGCATTAAACAGCCAATGGATTGAAAACATACGAAAAGTGGTCACACTTTAAAAGTCATTGTATTTCAAGATAAAACCTTAGAAGCATTATTTCTATCCTAGATGGCTAGTTTGTTTGTCAAGCACCTAGAATCTATCATCCAGATGTTTTTCTGAATGCATTATTTATATATAAAAGAAAAGAGAAATGATATATTCCTGATGATTTCCTTCTGGTAAATGCACTGCATAAAGAAAGCGGCCGCTTCGCTGCTAAAGGAGCTGGCATCTTATCTGCTGCTAGATTGTTTTCTAGCTCCTCTCTATCCATTTTGTTACTGCTTAAATCCCAGACCTAGTTAAAACTCCCTTCAGATAGCACACTTCACTCCGTCCCATCACTCATCACTCTCCTCAGGGCTTCAGCAAATATTATCACATGACACCTAGCTAATCTGATTGGCTGATCAGAACTGTAAATGAAACCAGCCAGAACCAATTACAATAGGCACAAGTCATTAAGAGAGATGGCTTCAGGGAGAGAAGCGGTGCTGGGGACAGGTGCATCGCTTCTAGTCTGGCAAATTGCTTTCAGAATAGAGTTTGGGTTATCAGTTGCTTGCTATTATACTAAGAGATTGGAAAGGGGGGTGTTGTCACAGCTCACAGTGAACTTTCACTCAATGCTCTTTTTGTACTAGTCAAACACCAAAATTGCCCTCTATGAAAGGTTTCTTGTTTCTTAGTTACTTAAACAAGACGTGTCTGAAAATAAGAATGAACTCTTTTTACAGGGGAAGCCTTTTACTTTTGTAGTTTGGCTTTTTAACTACATCGAATGAAAATGAATTACTCCTTCAAAAATAATTAAAAACCTATAAACCTGACAATCAAGCTTACTCTATAAAATTAAATTAAAGGAAGAGTCATTCTTTAATCCCTGAAAGGAAATTTAGTAATTTTGTGAAGAAGCCTCTGAGTGAACACAAACTGACTGTTTTCAGTTGAAGAAGGTGTGAAGAACTTTTTATTGCGTTAAACAACTTGTGCAGCTTTCTCTGTACAATCAGCTCCTCCAGAGTTGTTCCCAGCACAGAACCAGCCTGCTTCATTATTTTGTTCAGTTTCTTTGAGTCTCTAGTTCGGATGCTGCAGCCTCAACCGATGGCCACATAACAGATTGCACTTTTCTCTAGACTTTTAGAAGCTATGCTGCATCTTGGAGCGGACACTGGAGGATCTCGGCTGCTCTCTACCTGCTTGCAGACAGCTGCAGTGTTGTATTTCCAGTCTGGTCTGTAGTCCAGGTATCTACAGTCTTCCACAACCTCCACTCCTTTTCCTCCAAAAACCCACAATTATCCCTTCTGTTTGGTTTGCATAAGATTGCATTGTTGTATTATTTCTTGACCATATATATTAATTTAATTTACTTAAAATGCTGGGATTATTTATTTATTTAATCTATTTTAATTTTCCTGTTGCATGCCCACTTTTTTAGTTGATGTAACCATTTAACATCTGCTCCATATGTTGTCCATCATTTTTAAAAAACATTGAAGTAGCTTTCTTGGGTGACCCATTCACACTCATATCATGTAAAACTATATTGTCTAAATGTTGTGTTCCTGTGTGTGTGAATAGACTCAACTAAACTAAAGATGAGGTGATTGTTTCCACACCATCCCGCAAAGTGACTGGCTAGTACATTCTAGAACTTTTTATAGAGCACTTTAACACAATGTCAGTTTAAATGCCAGTTGAAACAAAGTCTTGTAATACACTGATGGTACATACATCACTGTATGTACCATCACAAGTAAGGGCCATTTCCTTACTGTGTTAACAGATTTCACATTTATCTTTCATAAATGACATTTCAGACCTGGTTTCCTACCTCCTGACTTACTGTAACACCACCATCCTCCATCTGAATAGCATCCTTACCAACATCCTTGCTCACACTTGTACAATGACACAGCTTTTCTGTAGCATTTAAACACCCCATTCAACTGGTTTGAGCATTAGCCATTCCCCCACTTATTTCTGGCATTACATGTAATGATTCTATACATCAGGTGAGTAAATGTAATGTAAATGGTGCACATATATGCTGGAAATGGTGGAGTACTAAGAACGTGTTTGAATTGGCCAGACAGCATCTTTAGGTTGCCTAGCTTGCACTGCAATTGCATCACAGTCAGGGGTAAATGTATTCTGTATGACACAGCTAACTGGGGTAAAAGTTCCTTATGACTTTAAACACCATCAAAATCCTGTAAAAAAAGATATATTTAGGAGCTAAAAAGCTATATTCTTTAGCCTTTATCGTACATACCGATGACTGGGCCATTATCTTTGAATCTATTTATTTGTTCCCTTGTCCCTTCCCGTTTGGAGTTGATTAGGAGTTTGATAAGTTGACAAAGTTTGCATCATTTTTTCTTTCTGTTAACTCTGAGTAATAGCAGACGTGCACCTGATCACTGATAGTTGATCACATTTATTTTGCAAACAATGCATATTGAATGAGTAACAGCCAGCTCTTTCCTCCCCGGAACACTGCTAAAATCCAAACATGACTTCAGTGAACGTAGGACTGGCTGAGTTTCCTGCTGAATTTCTTCTTTTCCCACATTGATTAATCTACCAACTCTGACAGCTAACTATCGCAGCAACTGACTCACATGCTGGTGCTCTGACAACCTCAATACACCATCTAGGATGGAAGTCCAAAGAGGTGCAAAGAAGCCCAGTTTAATCAAACAGATTTAACACACACAAACACACACACACACACACACACACACACACACACACACACACACACACACACACACAAACACACAAATATATCTAATTTTATTTGTTTGTATTTTTATGTGTTAATTTATTCTAAATTTACAGAAATAAGAATCTGTATGTCCATTTATATCCCTATAGTTTCATATACAATGCTGGTGGATTAAATGCAATAATCTAGATAGTAGATAGATTCACACATCCACCTTAGCAGTCCTGCATTGTTCACTGAAGAATGACCACATATGAGATGACATACTGTAAAAACCTACAAATTTGTCCATTTAAAACTTTTTTTTTGCTTTTGTTTTGGTGAGCAAATAGTTTAAAAAAAAGCTGAGCTAACTCAAATGCCATGTTTACAAATCAGCTGTGCAATGAAATAAAATTCTTTAGTTGAGGCAACTTTAGATGATTTGTGCCTCCATAAATGCAACTACAGGCACCGTGCAGGTAAAATGTTGTTCAGGTCTTCATCTCACCATGACAACAGTATGAATACATGTTAGTATAACTTGTACCAAATGTAAGTTGACACACAGGTGCAACACTGGTGTATATTTAATTGTTTGTGTGTGTGCTAGTGTGTAAGATTTATAAGAATATGTATAGTCTCTATATAAAGACACAGACCTTCAGGTTATGGACATATATTGGACATTCCTGTAACTATAATATGGAAAAGGTTGAATGGAAATGTTTAATATTTCGAGCCAGGGGTTCTAGCCAGGCCTTTCTGCGTAGAGTTTGCATGCTATGTATGCTTTGCATCAGGTTGCCTTACTTTTTTAGGTTTACTCAACTTTTTTTACAGTGTAGATTTTACTCGAGTTAAATTGGCGTTAAATATAACTTCCGTGCACACATACACTAGGAGCTGCGGGAATTTGCATCTGCACAGCAGTAAGGCATTAGCTCAAATATGGAAAGTTCCCTGCAGATTCTTATGCAGACTGTTAACTAAAGTAGCATATTAAGCAAGGTGGGAACTGTGAGGCTGTGTAATTAATACACCCTTCAAGCTAGCTTTTAACTTATCATCAGGAACTAAGCCTCTGACAGATTTCCCATGCTGGTTTAATGACATGTTTTCTAGATAAACTGAGAGACACTCTCCACCACCAAATGTGTTTGCCTGATTCCATCATCTAACTTCATCTTTCATTATCTATCCCTTTCCATCTCCACTGCCCACTAATCTCATCTCATTTGGATTCCTGTCATTACATCCAAATCTTGATAGAGCTGTACAGGGAGAGGAGATGCAGAGCACTTTAAAAAATGTAATTGTGTAAAACATACACAGCTTAAACGTAACTGGCAGAAAAAGTAGTCTAGAATCACTGCACTTGGTCACAAGTTGTCTTGCTGAGTGGGTAGAGGCATGTTTGTTGAAGTGTGCCAGACACAGCAATAACTTCTGATCTGTGGATGAATCAGCATCCCAAGGACACAGGAGAAGTCAGGCCTGATAAAAGCCAACAACAGAGAGAGATGTTTCCTTCCTGGCAAAGCTCAACAATGATATTCTTTAATCACAGACATGACATGAGCTTGTTTACAAGGTGGTGACTTCCCCAAGAGGTTTCACTACAAGACATAAAAGCCAGAGGCAGTCCGAGACGGGCAGGAAGAGGAGACGGAGGTATGGGAGGTGGTGCTAAATCACTAAAGTGAGAAAGACACACCGAGTATTTGGGGTTAATGAGGCAGTGTAACAAGGCAGGGGGGGCAACAGAAGGTGAGGCTGCACTGGGCTGTGATCTTCTGTGCTTTCTGAGCATATCCATTACACTGCCATTACCTTGGGTCAATATGTCTGGATTCCACATACTGCACTCTTCCCTCTGGCTGGCATCACCTTTGCCTACTGCAACACAGGGTCATAATTGATTGGCTGGGCAGGAACACATTTCAGTAAAGTAGTTAACCTTGTAGCCTCTGTGGTCGTCTCCATAAAGGGATTGATAAGAGAGATATATAGATAGATAAAGTGAGTGACCATAAAAAACAAAGAGATGAGTAAACTCGATGTTAGAAAAGCAATCATCACATGTAGACATGTGCATCTTCTTTCATTTCTCTTCATTTTTTTGTCCCATCGTGTTTTTAATTTTCACCTCACTCGTCTCACACCCTTGTCTTTTGAACTTGTCTTATTTCCCCCCATGTTTTTCTTCCTGACACTGAGCTTTCCGTTGATACATTTTATTAGGCGCAGGATGCTATTTCCTTCTGACTCTCTTGGTCGTAGAATAATAGATGTTTTGCAAAGCCACACCAAGCTGTCATGGCCTTTTTTAGCATTCACATAGCCCATATCTGGTAACAGCTCCTTCACAAACACTGATTCATCTATAGCTATATCAGGGTTTAATGGAGTTTTATTATACATTACAGAGCTAAAGTAAGAGAACAAAAATATTCAGCTTCTGCAAACACTTGAGCACCAATTTTTAGCCTGATTATATTATTTTCCATTCTGCTCTTTTCTATCCCTGGTCTGAAGGGTTTAGGACGGCTACAGGGAGCTGACACTCTTTCTCATCATGGTTTATCATTTTCCTGCTGTAGTTTGAGGCAGCCTGACCACAGCTGGCAAAAAGGCAGCATGAGTGTAGGTATCTGCATGGAGCCTGCCCGACTTCCTCATTGTGTACTTGTGGCATGACAGACGCTTTCACCAAAACCACACTGCCTGGGCTGGCCTGAAACAAGAAAATTACTCGGCCCATTACAGCAATGAGCTGCACACTGGCTCCCAGCACTTAGTATGGCAATGAGGCAGCACAGAGGACAGCCATCAGACATGAAAACGGACACATGTAGAGACACACAAGGTTGTGTATGCACAAACTAACGCACACAATCACACAGAGAGAAGGTGCAAATCTGCCATTGACAGGCAGCTACCAGTCTGTCTGGGAGATGATGAAGCTATTATGTAGATACTTCACAGAGAAATGGGCAGATACACTCATACACATGTGCACCCTCAGTCCTATTCAGTTTTGCATCATTCTGAGAACTAAAGAGTTTTATTCTCTGACCCATTAGAATTCAGCTACTTTGCTTCCTGCTTTTGATTGCAAACAGAGGAGACTGTGATGAAAACTGGAACTTATCACACTGCTCTGTCTGACTGCATGCATGTGTGTGTAATTCCTGTAATTACCAAGGCTTCACTGTAAAAACTCACACACTATCTTACTTCTGAGCGCAGAGGTGGTCTCTCCTCTGCACATCCAGGTGCTCTAGACAAACACAGCTCTGCTCTTGTGTGCAGAACTAAAGAGTTTTATTAAAATTGGTGGCAGCAACACTGAGGAATGCATGTGTGTGCACTGTTGTGTTTCAGCCGACTGGGGCCCTGATAATGTATTCATGTCTCCAAATGACAAATGGCTCCCACCAGGAGGTGGTTTAACATTTAAATGAGGAGCTGGAGAAAACATTGAACCGCAACACACAGCAGTGAGTGGATACAGAGGAACAGGCCAGAGAGCCGCTGCATGTACTACAATGAAGACATAAAAAACCAGGATGAACACACAAGTTCCATCCAAATAAACACACACATCCACCAACAATGAATATTAAAAAAAGAAGGGGTGTAAGATATGGAAACAGCTGGTATCCCAGCAGGAAATCAGAGAGCAGAAGAGAATTTGCTGGCGTGCAAAAGCACTTGCTACTGATGAGAGTTTAAATAAACAGCGCAGTTTGGAACAATATCCCTTCAAACAGCATGGTGTTGCTTCGTTGGCCAGCCAGGTGCTGCTGCACAGGAAAAACTTGTTTGTGGCTTTTCAGTCATTAACTCAGAAGCACAAACACTTGATGAGAGGAGGAATGCACTGTGCACACACACAGATGCAGACATAGCTGTGAGACCTAGTATATGTAAATACGGAGATTTACACTCAAACATGCATATAAATGCACATCCAGTAAAATTTGAAAAATTTATAAATTTAGTGGAAAGATACAGGGTTCTCCTGCAGGCCCCCCCTAAAAAAGTAATTTAAATCTAATTTTTTGCTTTTACAACCTCTAACATCTACAGCCAGCTAAACTAAATGGAATGATTGTTGGAAAACCAGAAATGCCTCAACAGTTTCTCACCGGCCAGATCAGGAGAGAAAATGATAATCAAACATTGAAACTCATCATCAAAAAGTTTCAGAGACTTGCACTTTAAGGGGAGAGGCAGTGCTGCAGAAAAGCTGCTTACTGACATTTCTCTAGGCAGCATGAAAGCGAATGAATAACACGGCAGTAGATTTGTGGATTCTTCTTGCTTTTCCCCTCACTGGTCTGATTAACTTCCTGCTGCATGGTCCTGCTGTGGTAGGCTGTCTGCTCTCTCCTGTTTGTCTCTGAGCTTTCCACTCTTTTCAAGCCATCACGTTAACAGTTATGAATTTGCTTTTTAAGCAGATGAGAAAATGGATTTTGGGCAAAAGCATGAAAACTGTCATTTGTGAGTCTCACGGTCGGTGCGTGAGAGATGGCAGCCCAGGTAACAGCCAAATTATACATGAAAGAGCTGAATGATATGACTCATATCTCCCATCTTCACACCAGAGTCCTGTCTGATCTGTGAGTTATAGTCAGGAGGGAGGGTGGACAAAACTAGCTAAGAGGCTTGACTGTGAATAGTAGCTGAGGTATGCTGGAGCAAATGACACCCAGTAGAAAGAGTGATATGTTTCTCTTCTTTCTTTTCTTTTTTCTTATTTTATTTTTGTCCTGCTTGGACAACTTTGCACCGGTGAGGTGTGTCAGTGGTAGAACTGAGCTGGAGACTCTTGATGCTTGTTTGTTCATAGTCACCTCTTTTTTATGTGAAGCAGTCAAAGCTGGGAGACTTTAGGAAGACTGGGGGTAAGGAAAACACTATTTCTATCCTGGTTGAAGAGATGGAGGAGAACTAAAGATAATGTGTTCACCTGAAGAATATTCTGGACTGGACTTTCTACAAGAAGGGACAGAACATTCTCTACTTTATGAGGAGGCTCAGGTCCTTCATTTGCAGCAATATGCTGGATATGATCTACAAATCTGTGGTGGAGAATTCAACCTGCTTTGCAGCCATCAGAGCCAGAAAGAGAGAAGCTAAAAGTTTGTCTGGTAAAGAGGCATGACTCTGTGATGAAGACTGATCTGGACTATGCAGAAAAGAATCCTGTACACGCTGCTAATAATAACACAGTGAGGAAACAATGAAGTATGTTCAGTCAGAGGCTTCTTCAGCACAATTCCTTATAACTACACTATTCCACCTCAATAAATATGTACTCTCATTTAGTATTAGAATTTGGCCATAAATATGCTGCAATAATCCAATTTTCCTCTGTAATTATTTCAGAGTTAACTCAAGGAAAGATCATTTAAAAAGGAGACGGAGTTTACTATTTCATGCATCCACACTTGTGCCCATGCAATATTCACGCCTTTCTTCCTCAGCCTAAAACAAATTATATTGGCAATGAGAACAAATAGTTTCATCCAGAATTCATATGCACTCCTGCTAATTTGCAGACTGACATTATCTTTTACTTAATTGTCATTTGCTGCCCAGATCGCTGCTTATTCTCATATCTCTG
The DNA here is from genome assembly GCF_017639745.1 of Melanotaenia boesemani. Taxonomy (NCBI): domain Eukaryota; kingdom Metazoa; phylum Chordata; class Actinopteri; order Atheriniformes; family Melanotaeniidae; genus Melanotaenia; species Melanotaenia boesemani. The sequence goes on from NC_055691.1 coordinate 35,948,085, forward strand.
AATTGGAGCTACGGTGAATCTATTTAAGCAAACACATCACAGTTTAAACTAACACTGACCTTAACTGACCACGAGACAAACCCATGACAAAGGTTTTAGCAACACCTTTTACGTTCAACAACTCTATAAAGAGGGGTGTTAAATGGATTCAGTGGTACAATTCCAGAAATGGAAAATGTTGGTGGCATTCTTTAAAATTTTAAGATGTCTTTTGTAGATTCAGCAGATTTAAGTTTTATGTAAGAAATGTAGCTGAAAGAACTGGAGACAAATATAACCCAATGTTATTAAATTACTCTCCCTAACCTCCTTAGAATCTACGTCTTCTTATTGCTTTTTCCTCCTATTCCAAAATATGTTTTCTCATATTCCTTTTGTGTGCAGGTAGCACTCAGATGGGCTTCTCTTCTGTTTGACAAAGCTCTACTGTCTTTTGCCTTTAAGCTGTCTCTTCTTCAGAGGAGAGTGTACAGGAATCCATTGGAGACCTCTCTATAAATATAAAGATGATGATGTAAGGATGAATCGATATCCCACATAGGCAGGTTGTCATACAGTCTTTGCAAAGATTGCTGTAGGGAAGGAGCAAATATCTCCTGTCAATGACAACATACAGGAGTAAGAGTGGAGGCAGAGCAAAGCAGCTGTCAGGGCTTTGTTCATATTTCAGCCTTACTATAAGTTGCAAAAGGACAGGATTTTTATGGTTCTCCTTGCCTACATTCTATGTGGGCAGAATAACAGCAGCATGTACTTCAATCTCACCTCCACATACTGTACACTGTAAAAAACAGAGTGTTGGATTTTATGGTTTGGCTCAAGAAATGAAAATATTTTACAGCTAAAATACAGTTTTAAATGGAGACCATTAATGTGATTAAACTGATTTTCAGTTCCTGACTCCAACTTCAGTAGAAAGATTGCTATTCTTTCACAAATGTTTAGTAATTCTGCTAAAAATTTCATTTTTTTTGAAAGAGATAAAATTCTGATGACTTGTAAAATTCTATTAAGAAATACCTGCAAATTCTTCACTGACAAAAGTCATCATCTAAAATGAGGACTGGAGCAAGACTTTTAACCCTTTGATATGGTATATATTATATATTATATGGTTTCTGAGATATTTTGCAGCACTTTATGGTAAGAACTTTGATTAAAACCCTGTTGTACACAATCTGATACCTGTCTTCTGCCCCCACGTGGAAATCTTTTACACTACAATAATTTTTTTACATATTTGGTAATAAACAGTTAATATATAAAAATGATTTAATCAATAATTTCTTTTACATCTTGTTAAAGGGCCAAATAAAGACTTCCGAATGAAAAATAAAAAAATTGAATTTTCTCTCCATTTTTTCTTAGGTTGGGCTTTAAAGGGTTAAAGCTTTTGGTGGTCCCCTGATTTTTCCCCCTATCTTGCCCCAGTGATCTTGGAATTTGGAACTCTCACCTAATGATCTCAACAACTATTGAATTAATGGTCTTAAACACGGAGCTTAAAACATTCATATGCTGCTCAGAATTAATTAGCACCATTGGCTTTGTTGGCTCAGCTTAGTTTGATAAACTGACCAGACCACCCACCACACTGGCTTAAACTGTACGTTTGTAGTCTGATGCCAGTTACCACGTGTTAGTAAGATTTTAAAAAAAGAAGAATTATTGCATATATGGTCAACATTATGGAGATATCATTCTGAATATTATCAACCGCCTCCGCCCCTCCCTCACCCCCCACACCGCCGCCATACTCGTTCACAGTCTTGTCACCTCCCGTCTTGACTACTGTAACTCCCTTCTGTTCGGTCTTCCCAAGAAAACACTTCATCAACTTCAACTGGTTCAGAATGCAGCAGCCTGGTTCACCACAAGAACCGCCTCCACCCATCACATCACCCCTGTCCTGCAGCAGCTCCGCTGGCTCCCCGTCACCTACCGCATCCACTACAAAATCCTGCTGTTCACCTGCAAGGCCATCATAACCTTGCTCCTCCCTACCGTTCTGATCTCCTCCATGTCTCCATACCAGTCCGTTTCCTCAGATCCTCCTTCTCCATCCACCTCACCGTCCCCCTGCACGCCTTGTTACCATGGGGAGCAGAGCTTTCAGCTGCTCTGCCCCTCATCTGTGGAACTCCCTCCCCCCAGACCTCCGTAACTCTGATTCTATACAACTGTTCAAACCCAAACTCAAAACACATCTGTTTAAACTGGCATACTCACTGTAATATTTCACACTGCTTTTATTATTGTTTTATGCATCCTTTAATTTATGAGTGTATTTATTGACTTGTTTTATCCTGTAAGGTGACCTTGAGAGTCAAGAAATGTGCCCACAAATAAAATGTATTATTATTATTATTATTATTATTATTATGTTAGCATGGATTAAGCTACATGTGTTACTATGATAGCAGTCAGCCTACAAAACTATTCTTAGCTTTGTTTTGGTGGTAAATGGACTGTACTCATATAGCCCTTTTCTATGTTGACACCTCAAAGCAATATAAAATAAAACCTCAGTCTTTTTGTTTTGCCTTTGTAGAGATAAAGTCTGAATATTGCACATCTTTACAAATCTCACAAGTGTTCCCTTTACTATGACTCCAAAAGTATTCAAATATACCTTGTGGTTGCAGAAATATGTAAAGCAATAAAAAATTGGAGAATTACAGATGACAAAATTCTGTTTGCTTGATAATGGCCTCTGATTTAAATTCATACAACAGACTATTAAACATCATCTAAAATTTACTGTTTCCCAAAAACTGACTTATATAAACTGTTTTTATCTAAACAGTAAATTTGTGGTTAGTTTGTGCATCTAATGGGGCTCAAATGGATGTTCTAAAGTAGCGGTTCCCAACCTGAGGTCCCTGGCTCCCCAAGGGTGTCCCCAAAGAGCACATGGGGTCTGTGAGGTTTTGACTTTACAGAGGGTGTGTGACTGTTAAAATTAGGCCATGTCCATACAGAAAGGACTGGCTAGCAGCCTAAAACACTAACTTTTGAGACCAGGTTCCAAAGTGAATAAAAGGAGGTACTAGCAGCTACGTAGCTGGAAGCAGCTTGTATATCCAGTTAGTTTTCATCTATGAAGTGGAGCTACAGTAGTGGAGTCATTAATGGTATTTAGCTAAACATTGATAGTTACCTTTACTTCAGTTTTATCAGAAGACAGGAAAAAACTCAGCCAGAATGCATCATTTAAGGCAAAAAACTAATGAATAACAGCATAAAGAATGGTTCCAGCATGAGGTGGGGCGGGGTCCATGGCTTTGTGGTTGTTGTATGAAGGGTGTCCTTTTTTTTATTCAACTTGTCCAAATTAACAGGAGGGTGAAGGCGTAGCAAGATTCTCAAGTTTAGTGTGACATCCAATATCAAACATAAAACTGAATCATCGTACCATCCCTATATGTTTGGCTCCTCGCTCTCACTCTTCCACCTCGGTTATGTCCATTCACCATTCCTTCTATCTATTCTTTGCTCACTACCCCCCTCTGTATCTTTTCCTTGTTATCTCCTCTCATGTTCCCCTCCATTCTCTTCTTCCACTGACCCTTCCACCTCCTCCCACCTTCTCCTCCGGCCCCATCATTACTCCTCTTTCACCACTCATCTTTCTAAGGCTGCTGAATTCGCCAGCACAACAGTGCTATTCTGCAGCCTACTAATAGAATCCCTCAGTTCCTCTAATGGATCTGTCAGAATCTCCCGAGTACAGGAGAACAGATGGATTGATAGGGCGGGGGAGAGAGACAGAAGAAAGGGGACAAAGAGACAGAGAGATGATGAGACAGAAAAAGAAGCAAAGGGAAAAAGAGAGATGCACTGGGGCTTTCGGGACTTTCATCTGTGCCTTAAAAAGTCTCCGAGCATCACCTCCTCTGACACCGCCAACCAACTGCCATATGGTCAACAGACTCAGTGCTGCTTAAGGCCAGACCTTCATCCCCACGGGATGGTGATAGTTTCACTGGCCAGGTGAGGAGTGACTGTGGAGGCTGCTTTTTCATGTTAACAGCAATGATTTGGCATTATGACTTATCACAATGATAGACTTCCTTGTAAAATGCACATAAAAATAAATCTGTGGTGGAAAACCCTGAAACCATGCTGCCATACCTTAAAGTAGATCATATGAAAAGCCTTAAAATAATTGGAATACTGTAGAAGAGCTAACATAAATATTTAAAGGTGTACTTTAAATGCAGTTTTGTCTCTGTGAGGCGCGCTAGATGGATTTTTCTCAGGCAAACTCCAGTTTAGAAAAATAAGCCCTTAAGCTTTAAATAATATACAAGTTAGGAAAAAAATATTACTGTGTAAAGTCACTTAATGAAAAAGGAGGGAATTGAAATTCGGTTATCAGTTTCTTATTTTGTTGATAAATGTGGTACTCACCGTTATCTGTGGCGATGAAGAGAGCCGTGTATTTGTTGTCATGGACATAAGGAGACTCCCGGTCCAGCGAGGCGGAGGTGTTGACAGTTCCTCTGACTGGGTTCACGCTCAGCCAGCCCGCTGGGTCTCGCAGGATAGCATATCTGCAGAAAGGGTTGTTTTTTTTTATTTTTGTTTTTAAAAAGGGCAAATAAACAAATAAAAAAAAAAGCTTAAGAAGTTGTGACCATGTAAGTAAACCATCAACGGTGGCCTCTAACAAAACCAAACCAAAACTCATCTTTCCTGTTTATTCTGCTTGAATGTTTGAGGTGACAGACCTACAGAAAGAAACAGGTAACAGACAGCAAATAATACCTGAGATTGTCCACATATAATATGTATAATAGCTTTTAGAAAAATTAAAAGCGATTTTAAGGCACCCAGATTAACACTTCCTGGTAGCCTGAATCCAAGAATACTTTTGCTGAATTAGGTTTGAGAGGAAAAGCAAAACAAAATACAGTTAATTTAAAGACTGCCACTTAGATGATGCAAAGAACAGCAGATCATTAGCTACTGGAAATAAAACATAATGTTCATTAAGTTCTGTAATACAAAATAAAAGAAGCTACATTTTGTAGCGTACGGGTATTATATCTACCTGCATGCTACACCACAATATAAAAAATGAACTTAAAACATAGCAGCATGATCAAATTTCACCTCTTAAAGACATTATTCATACAAGTATTGAAAGGGTCGGATATATGAGGTCATTTTAAGTGTTAAATACTGCAGGAGTTTATTTCTGAGCATCTTTTTGTCCAGTTGTTTTGAAGAAATATCAGCTGAACATTGAATGTCACATAAAACACATCACACCTCAGCATGTGAGAGGGATCATTTCTTCCTCACAAATGAAAAGGAGATCTTAAATATAATCATGATAATGAGACTATAAATTACTGCTCAATGACTTTAAACTGTCATCTTGAGTGTGTATATCCTATCAGTCCTGTCACCCTTATACATGAAACAAGTTCATCATAGACCAGAACTGCTCAGGACCAAACACACTGAGAGCCCAGAAAGTCTAAAGACTCAGGAGGGGTTTTTATTCTGACAAACTCATTTATAAAGCTTGTGATGATGTCGTGGCATGGTGTGATATGTGATGAATTAAGAGAGAAATGGGGTTTGAAAGAAAAGGAAACCAAAGGATTATGCAAGCAGCACCTTTAAAGGGGTCAAAGCCCTTTTTTATCTTTTGTCTCACCAGTGTGTGAAATCAAGTGTGACCTTAGTTGTGATAGAACTACAATGGAAACCAACTTTATATAAATATTTTACTAGTGCATAGGGTTTAAAAAGTTTTGTACATACAGAGTTTTCATAAATTGATATTTCATATTTGTATATCTGTATAGTTTCATTTTTTACTGTAAATATAGATTATGAAGCAATCTGTGAGCATGTCTCTTTTTCTTTCAGTGTTGTGAGCATTTATTTTGGAAATTTACTGAAATGCGAGGGATTTAATATAGAAACCGAGAGCGGACAAATCAGTGCTTCTGTCATGGGCTGTTAACTGGATTAACGGGAACTAGGTCTTTTTAAATGGTGAATGGTCTGTATTTATAAAGCGCTTTACTTTACCTGGACTGATACCCAATGTGCTTTACATTATACATCACATTCACTCCTTCACACACAGATAGCGGAAGCTGCAATGCAAGGTGCTGACCACTTGCTCAAGGACACCTCAACATGAGTTCCACAGGCAGAGGATTGAACCAGCAACCCTCAGGCTACAAGGCGACCACTTTATCCACTGAACCACAGTTTCTGACACTCGTCAGGTCAAACCAATCACAGTGGATCCTTCAGGCCGACATGTGGAGATCCTTACAGAGGCGAGGACTTAAACACCAAAAGTACATGTAAGTTTATCCATGATGTAATCAGCAGATGCAGTTTCTGTAACTGTGATGACCAGAATTCGGAGTAAGAGTTTCCTTATCAATAACTAATATCTGACTTTATTTTAATAATGCCTGCATCTCAGCTGATTAAATCTTTCTTTTGATAAATATATGAGCTAAATTTTATATCAAAATTATAGACTTAAAAGTTTACATATCCTCAATGAACAAAATAATAATAATATAATAATAATAAAATAATAAATAAATAATAAAAAATAAACAACACAAAATAAATTCATGGTCTTATCAAAATGAAAATCTCCCTGTAGCAGACCCTGAAGGGTTCAGATTTCTTTTTTCTTTTTGTTATTTGTTTATTTGTTCAGTCATTTGGATGTAATGTTTGTATGTATAATATGATACGTGTCATAATCTGTGACATGTTTGTATTAGATTGTCTTTTGGTAACTTTGAAAAATTTGTCAATAAACTGAAAAAGTACATAAACTAGCAGGAAAACAGGTTCAGGGCTTTAAGAGAGTTGTCAATGATTTGTTTAGTGTGAAAAGTTTAGGGAGCCCAGAACCATTTAGACATGACAGACTTAATGTCATTAAAATGGATGTTTAAAGATGGAGTGGCGTGGCCTGCTTTGCATCTGCTTCCCTTCAGCATGACTGCAGCAGCACCTCCTGCAGAGCTGAGGTGTGAGGGTGATGGAGAGCTCTACAGAAATCTTGTGGTCAAGTGGCCGAGGCGGCATCGCTTTGAGCAACCGATGAAGGGTGGATCACGACCTTGCTAATGCGGCTACTGAGGAGAGCACTGATGACTGCTAGACACTGATTGCATCACAGCGAACGTTGCATTTGACTGATTATGAGCTATCGTGTGCCACCGTTTTGAATGCATATACTGATGTACAGACCAAAGCTTATGCATGTTGCATATTTTTCCTTCTATACATGCACAAGTGGGGCACACAGCTGGCAAAAAGACTACAGACTTTCTGCACTACAAGCCCCACTTTGCCAAAGTGCTCAGCAGTAGACAAATTGTCTTTGAAATGGAGCTCTTCAGCTAACACTGCGCTACAAAGACTTGGGAAATGGCTTTGCAATCAACGTTTACTCACACCTTTCTCCTCTCGCTCTCACACACTTTCCCTGCCTGATTACAGCTGTTAACCAACACATTTGTTCTACTGTAAAAAAAAAAAAAAAAGAGGTTAAGTGCACTATTAATAATGAAAAGACATTTAACAATGCACACAATGTCTTTCTACCTTCTTCTCCCTCACATATGCAAACACAGGATCCACAAAGCACACTCCCCTATGATGACATAGTGAGGCACAGAGCTTATTAACCTCCACATGTCTCATTTCTTCCAACACAGAATGATTAAACATACTGTGTTAAATTACTGTTTCGTCACCTTACTGTAAGACTGAAACACACGTGCACATTTTCACACAAGTGTTGCTGTAGTTTTGCCCATATAATGTTTGCACACCTCTGCACAATGCCATTAGCAATATTGTAGTGTTTGCAATCGGCACACATGTCAACTGATAAGTGACATCAGCTCAGTCATCGGGGAGGGGTGAGGGCAAAGTCACTGCTCCTCTGCATAGAAAGAAGCTAGTTAAGTGGTTCAGGCATCAGTTTAAGATGCCGTCTGGATTCCTTCCCGGAGACTTTTTTTTTTTTTTTTGGAAACATCCCACTGGGGAAGAAGCTGAGGTGCAGACCCAGGACTCACAGGACAGATTAAATCTCTGGATGCCTTGGAAACACATTGGTGAAGAGCTAAAGAATGTGGCTGAGGAGAGGAAGTTCTGGGTTATATCTGCTAAGATGCTAACAAGGTCCTGGATAAACTGAAAATGTATCAATGGACAAATGGATGCTTGAGAACTACACATTTTATTATATAATAGATATCCAGTTAGTGTTTGGAGTTCCAGGAAAACACTTCAATTTCAATTTAAGTCTGACTTTTCCTGCACATCTGATGCACACTGATGTAAACGTTTGGTAATGGTAAAGGGATTGCAAATTACCATTTTGCATAAACTAACTATAAACTGGTGACACTACTGTGTCTTCTTACAGGAGAAGGTCTGAAAGGCTTCAGTGAATCAATTGAACCACTAAATCAGTCATTTTCACTGTTTGTCCTCTCTGTGCAAATACAGGGACAGCCCATTACATCCCTTTAAAAGGGCAAATTAGGAAGACATTAAAAAGCCATTAAGAAAATTCATATCTGGTTCAATGTGTTTATCTCAAAAAACGGAAAAGGCCAAAACAAATCAGTCAACAAATTAGACAGTGTGCAAACACAAGCTCACACTTGTCCACATATAATTCCAAACACACACAACCACTTTAAAGATGCAAATACAAGCAAAAAGTGAAGCAAAATATCAAGCAGAAGCAGCCTCTTTGTGTGTTCTGTTTTCATTGTGTGTGTGTGTGTGGGGGGGGGACTCAAGACAGCAAGAAAATTTGTACAGATTTTTGCTTAAGTTGCAGAGAGTTGAGGATCATGAAGTACATACTGTGACCCTAGTGGTATAGAGAGGTGGTAATAATATTGCTCCTTCCACTATTGCAGAGGTAAACCCTTAGGGGCTACTCTGAGCTGCTATAGCTGGCATCAGCACCCAGTCAGAGTATGTGAATGGTTTAGTTGGAAATTGCCCTTAGCTGTAAGAGGACACATAGGAGCCTGGCTGAGGACAACAGGAGTGTGTTGCATCTGTTTAACTGTCAAAATGTCTCGTTATGGTGATCCAGGGCTGACACATAATGCAATACCACCTGCAAAGGCTTACAAAGATTGTCTTACGTAAGCCTGTCTGAGACGCCGTCCTTGCAGTTTGGTTAAAATAAGGGGTCGCTGTTGAAAATACCCTAATCTGGGAAGATTTCTTAGGTTTCACTCAGACTCAAAGAGGAAATTAAGCAGAAAAAAGGGGAAAATCAGTGTAACAGAAATCTGCAAAACAAAACACAAAAGGAGAACATTTAGCAATAATTATACAGGGATTATATAATTTCATTGGACAGCTAATTCAGAGGAGCAGAGCAGAGCTGTCACCCTTGTAAATATGTGAGACAGATGAGTTCTGTCTTACTCTAATCTGAGCCTTGTTACTAAGTTCTGTCAGACTCAAAAATGATGTTTGGAGCCAGAGGGAGAGGGAGTCTCGCACCCACTGCTGATTCAGTTACACCAGGAACAAAATGTTAGCATATTGTGCTCATTTTTGATTGTCTGTGTGTTAATGCCAGGTGTGGGTGGGATACACAGACTTGGTAAGGGGATCCGTGGTATCAGCTGAGCTGGAGAGAAGATAAAAGCTGAGTAGTGACAGTCAGACAGGAAAGGTCTTTACATAAATGCTGGTTATTGTGCTTCTTTGTTGTATATAACAGGTATGTGCTGCTCAGACCTCTTTGAAATGACATTAGTGTGGTTGTTTGAACTAGTCATGGGTTTGCAAGATAAGAAGGAACACCATATATACATATTTAAAAACACAATACAACTTCTAGCACAACAGTTCTTCATCACACTGCTTTTTCCATCTGTTTTACATCACATTTTTACTTTTACTTAAAAAAATGTGAATGTGAATGATAATAGTAATTATAATTATTCACCCCCCCCCCCCTCCCCTTTTTTTAAATAAAAATAAAAATAAAAACTGATTTCCAAATAACTGTTAGCCAAAAACCTGTCATACTTTGACGGCATGTAGTGTGTCTTAAAAAAAAAAAAAAAAAAAAAAAAGAAACAAACAAAAAACTTTAATGGCATGTAGTGTTGTAGGTTGTAGGCCTAAATTTTAGAGGATGAATAGTGACTAACAGTAGTGTCCTTCTATGTACTGTTTGCGAGGGGGAGTGGCTGTCAAGACGCCATTCTTACAGGAGAGAAACTGGTGGAAAACCTGATGTACAGTAAATAACACAAGTGATGGATCCTCTTAAATTCCTGGACCTCAGCATCACTGAAGCAGCCAACATCCAAAGAACAGCTCTGAACTGTCCTTCAAGACGTCTGGAGAAATATTCCGGAAAAATGACAACAAAGCTTGTTTAAGAGGGTTCAGGCTGTTTTAAAGAATGAATTAGAATTATGTTTACACCTTTCTAGAAAACACTGCAGCTATTTTCTATTTTCTTGTCAATATATATGAAAATTAAGTATACGGCTCTTGAGTTTTACACAGTACCACATCATGGTAGAAAATAATTGGATGTCACAGGTACAGTACAATCTCCAGTAAGAACAGATGGAGGAAAACCAAAAGTGGAGCCTAACTTGTCCTTCCAGTCACAACTCTGTGAGAGCATAGCATGCCCACGCAAGACAAGCGTGGAGGTTTGATCCTTTCAGACGGCCCAGCAGGGCACAACAGCAGAGGCCACGGCAACATTAAAAACCATAACCTGGATAATAAATAAATAAAAAAACCACACTCACACACACAAAGAAGGAGATTAACCACACTTTCTCATGAAAATATCACTTCATGTCAATGTCTCTAATACCAACAAGTTTTGCTGGCGTTAGGGTTCAAATACAATATCTTATTAAACTAAAATAAATCAGATAATCTGGCTTGACACAAATACACAGAGACACTTTATTTCAGAGGTTCTGTGATTAAATGATGAGATGTTCCGTCGTGCCCTGCCTGTGCCTGATGCACGTACAGATGGTGATCATTATGTAATGTAACTGATAGACATGTGAATAAAGATTTTCCAAGCATTAACAAAAACAGTCATCATTGGTAAAAATTAAATAACCCAAAGGTCCTACATAGAAGTAGCAGAGCTGCTGCAACAAAAACATCAATCAGAATCAGACTCAGGGCATTTTTAAAGTTAAAAATATCAAAGCAGTCTGAATGGCGATGCGTGATTTGGTGTTGGGATGATACGGCTACAGCCACTAACAGCTGTAAGATACACCAAATGTTTGGGCCAAATCTGGGCTAATTCAGGCACTTGTTGCTCAGTTACGGCCCTGGCTTGGGATTATGGCAAGTCTCCTTTGGGCCACATGTGGTCCAGATGTCAGTTGTTGGCTTGGACATGGATTACAGGTATTCTGTGGGCCAGAAGTGGTCCTAATGCAGGAACCCTTCCATATGGCAATTCCTCTGTAAAACATGAACAGAACCACCCCTCCAACTTCCAATGTGACCTGTCATTGTTCACTTTGATTGACAGGTTTGTGTGTCTGAGCGTCTGGCATGTTCAGTGACACTCAGTGACACTCAGTTTTTGGTTGGTTATGGTGATGGTAAGTTTAAGTAACTTAATGTATTTATTTAATTATTGTTTGGTAGCATTGTCAAGAAAACAACAAACTACTTTCACATTAGGATGAGACTTTTTCATCTTAAAGGGACCTTGTGATTCTCATATTGTGGTTCTACTGATATTGATCTGTATCTGGAACTCTGACTTTGAAAACATGAAGAAAACATTAAGCCTTAGCATCATTGTGGTCATTTATGTCCATTGTGGCTACTTTTTATTTCTCAACCTGGCCATAGTTTTGGCTTTTAGTGCATATAGCACAATTCTTTATTCAACTTTAAATCTTGCAAACAGTATTTTATGCACAAGTCTGTAATGAGTCTGATTTTAGAGATGAACAGTAAAAATGACCAACATTACTTCCTATGTAGAAAATGAAACCCTAACATCACAGAATGCACCAGAGAAGTTGTGCTTAGGGCACTTGAATGTCTCGCAGCAGCTCTGGGAAGTTGCGTAAAGTTGGATAGATATGGTATAAAAATATACTAATGCTGAAAAAACAAAAAAAAGATGGGTAATAAGACAGCAGAGACTAATATCCTGATTGTAAAAAAACAAACGTTTCCTGTACTGAAATAAAAAAAAAAAACATACACTATTTCCTTCCTGTTTGCTAAATGTCCATTAAAACCTGCACTGAAGCAGTCAGATGGTAAGGCGCTGGGCAGCTCTGGAGGATAGCATGCAACAGCTGCAGAAGCATTTCTCAGATTACAGTTTTTACCAAAGTGAGTACAAGTTACCTTAACTTAAAACTGCCTCACACCTGGAAATAAAACTATAACACCAGTTCAGCTCGACCTTGTGAAGTTTAGCCAAAAACAACTCAGCTGGGACACATCTAAATATTTTGATTCTCTGCCATTTGGTGCAATGTTTATCAAGGTTTGTTTGGTTAACACAGCTGCCTGCTGCACTGGGGCTAAAAGATCAGGGTAGCATCCACATGAAACTCCCAAAGCATATTCATATTCATCCGTCTCTCGCTCATAAAGCACAGGCTGCTTTCCAGCTGAGACTTAGTGGGTTTTACTGGGGCATGATTCATATTCAAGCTCTCGCTTTTCTCTCTGGAAGAGCATCATTAAGTTCAACAAAGCATCCCTGACAATCCAGTAAGTAAGCAGTAAGTCATGCATATGTTAAAGAAGTAAAATGTGTTTGTTGTACTGAGCTTTAACGTAGCATCTCTAAATGAGAGATTGAAGTAGCAAATCTATGGGAATCATATGTGAGCGCTGCTGTTAAATTTATTCTTTATTTAAAGTTTTTTCTTTGCTTTTGGTTGTACAACAACAAGCAAATAAAGTTGTATAAAATGTATTTATTTGTGACAAACATGACACATATCAGGGTATCGCAGGCTTTCTTGTCATTCAGGGGCCTTTGAGCTGTTCAAAGGTTTATAATGAACATGGTTCAGGACACTGGGGAGGCTGGGAGATAAATGACTGTTTCCCAATTTAGATGCACAACAGTAGCAAAAAAATAGTGATGCATAGTAGACAAAGATTAGGATCAAATGACACAAACATAGCATGTGCTTCCCAAAGGTTTTTAGAAGCTTTGAAGTCAGAATCATCAAAGCTATCAGAGGAGAGGGGAATCACATCCAATCTGAATATGTGAAAAGACTGAAAAAAAAAAAAAGACTGGAGAAGGTCATAAACAAAACCTCTGCTCTTTGGCCACTGGAAGAGCTGGAAATCCGTATGGAATTTTCTACCCATTTTATCCATCTTTACATGGACAGACACACTCCACCAGCACCACACCAAACCTTTGTCTTGCTATTCCACATGTCTCGTTTTCAGTTTTCTACACTGACTGAAACTCAAGGATTCTTTTATACTGTTGGATGGCAGTGACAGCGTATTACTGCATCTCCCTCACTACCCTCAACTACACACGCACATCTTTGACTTTCTGTCTTGTTCTTTCTGTCCTGCCTCTCGGTTGGTTACTTTATCTCGCTCTTTATCTGTTTCTTTCTTCTCCCTCTCTTGCCAGCAAGATCCTTGTGTGATTGGAGTCTAACATTCTGCGAGATGGGAGGTGGCACAGAGCCAATGCTAATAGTCTGTTTCTATCTGAGAGCTGCTGAGGGTGTGCAAGCAATAGATATGAGAACATCAATCAAAAGATGGCACAAAAGTACCGAGGTTGTGTCAACTTATGTTTGGCTGTAGCAGCTGTGCACTTCATCCAAAATAGTGGCTAGAAAAGCAGGAGGAGGAAACAAAGAGGAAAGGGGCACAGAGCATGGATGCTGAGATAGGGGATGAGGACACAGGGATCATAAGTGTAGATAAGAAAGGGACACATAAGACTAGAACTGGGATTAAGTGTGCAGTAGACATACATTTTCTCTCCTCTCTCTCTCTGATTATTCCATTTGTATGTTTAGCTCTCTGATAGTAATCTGCCATTTTCTGGAAGCTTCTTTTCATTCACAAAGCTCAGAACTAACGATGACTGACCAATTACTATTGATAATCTGAAAGTCAGTTTAGCATGAGATCTTACTGAGAGAGGTGAGACCTGTCACATGACCCGTCCTGTTAGGCTCAGACCTCTTAGAATTTTCCACACTAGAGTTATTTAAGCAACAGCGCAGCAGAATGTGGAGATCAAGCTGTCAAAAGTCTCCACATTTTAAAAGGATTTGGCTCATTTACATTTCTTTGCTCCCGAGGCAGCTGCCCAGTATACGTATCCTAAAATCTACGGAGATGGGAGTAAGATGTTCTGTGCTTATCTACACATTAGTGAGTTATTTTAAAGACTTTATTTTGTGACATAATCCTTGTGTGTAATGACAAGGCTTTTATTTTATCCTGCATTAAGCAATTCTTTTTTTTTAACAATCTTTAGAGAGAACCAGAAAAAAGGTAGTGAATAAAATACCATCTGCTACATCTAAATGACCATGTGAAAGCAGCGGGCCTGTAGAAACGACATTTATACTGTACATCTGTATCATGCATCTAATCTGGCTGTATATGGCTACAGGATACACAATAACCTTCTAAAACAATGTGATTAAATTCCAAGGCTTCTGCAGAGATACCATGTGAAGACAGGATGACAAAGTCAAAGAAAAGATGAACAAAGACAGGTGCACACCCACAGGTACACTGTATGCTACAACACCCACTAAAGATCCAAGTCTGTGGTCCTTAAAGTTGTGACACAAACCACAGTTGCTCTCTCTAAAGATGGGTGTCATTCACTAAATTGTGGTGGCAAATTAGTGAGATGAGGAAGCTACGAGGATGAGTAGTTCCAATACACCACAATGCAGATGTTGTGTAGTCCTCTGGAAACTAAGGTGGATGACGCTGAGAAATAGTGAGGGTTGCATAAGGGCAAGTGTACTGAAGGCATGCTAGAAGCAAAACAGTGTAAAGAACTTACAGAATTATATTTCAAATAACAAAAGGGTACTAAGTTATACTATGTGGTGATTCTATCTTGTTGTTTTGTAATCCTGGCTGCAAACTAATTCCCCTATATGGGACAATAAAGTTACTTTGAACTTTGATGTTTCTAGCAATGAATATTTAGAACCACTACCTGTCAAACAGAATCTTTAAATTAAACATACCGATGGATAAACCAGCTGAACCAGCTCAAATCCATGACTCAGTCAGTAAGTCACACTGGGAGAGAGTTGTTTCTGCCAGTAGCTGAAGAGATGATGCTTCAAACATTCTCTGGGACACATTCTTGATTAAAAATTGTACCAAGTTTAAGTCATTTGGCAGCAACACTTAAACTTAGTGTGCTTTTAATCAACACTTTATCCCAGAGAATAAGATCAAGGCCAGGCAGCATTAAAAGCCTCCAGTGTAATAAAAATACGCAGCATTTCCCTATCCAGCTACATTAAACTACTGACTGTACCAGTAGATCAGTTCGCTAGTTTATGTCAGTTATAAACACATTTATGCAGCTTTTTGCATGCTAATAGCTGCAGATCAGAACAACGGCCAAATTCAAATTCTATTTTCTGAAACTGACGATGGTCTTTACTGAAAACAGTGAGTTTGAAAGTACACTGATGGTGCTGGGGATATGACAAGCTGTCAAAGCAGTGCAGCAGCTGGAGTTTGTGAGGTGGGACACGTGATAAGATACAATCACTGCAGGATCCATCACCAGGCTGTAGCATGAAGAAGATGGATGAAGAGTGAGTCTGTGCTCAGCCTTATGGTGAAGTCTGTGATCTTTATGAAGACCAAATGATCAGGGGTATTCTGCAAGTTTTTCTATGCATTTGTTTGCATTGTTCACATGCAAATACAGTTCTGAGCACTGAAACTAAACTTTAAAAAAACAAAAAGAAATCATGCCTTTCAGGGTAAAGATGCCCATGTACTGCAACTCTATTTTTTTCTTTGAAGTGGAAAACAAGTTTTTTTTGCTTTGATCATGCACCATTGCCTCCTTGATTTAATATCAGAATATGCACCAACTTTCCCCTTATTTACTTGCCAAAGCTGAACTTGGCCAAGATAGAGCAGTGCTAGCCTTGCCAACAGCAGTCTTTGCAGGTTTGCATATAAATGTATAATTACTTACTATATTAAGGTGTGGAGGGTTTAGAATGAAGCCAAATGAAGGAAGTTGGTGCCTGTGTTACAGATTCATAACCAGACTCAATAGGACATCAGGTTTGTGAAACAGTAGTTTGAAATGAAGAACAGAAATAATATTGTTACAGTCAGGAAATTACATGTGGCTGATCTGTTTCACACACCCGTCCTGTAAAAAACTTGCATGGACACGGTACTACTTCGCTTGTAAATTGTACAGGTGTGTTTTTTTCTCAGTGGAACAGAAAAGGGTAAAACCCCATTTAAAAATAAATAAGCACATTCATCTGTAGTTAGATCACAGTGAGGCATTTGTGCCTAAGTGCTCTCTGGTGAGCCTGCGACCCTGCACTGGAACAAGCAGGTATAGAAAATGGATGGATGATGAGATGGGCAATCACTGTCTAACTATCCATTCATGCAGGAGTATGGCTTCTATGGCAAGGCAATGGATTTATGAGGCATTCAGAATTATGCAGAAAATGTTTTTACAAAACAGAATCTTTCTTTTTTCAGTTGTATTTGGAGATTATGTGGGACTCAGTCACCTCAAATACTTCCTGAGATGTCTCTTGTTTCCAAAACAATAATTCTGGGACAACAGGGACTAAACAGAAACAATAAAATCAATGCAATGCTGAATTTGAATGTTCAAACTCAAAAATCAAGGTTGGTAATGAATCAGGTACCCAGCTTTGGACACCTTTCAGCTGGACCTTAACACCGCTAAATTTTCAGGCCTACGGGGGGAAGTGGTTGCTCCAATAAGTGTCAGGGAGTATAATTTATTGTCATATGTTGTTAGAGGAAAAAGTCCCAATAAATCAATGCAGAGTTCTACTGAGTGATCAGTTGTATCCTGTGATAAGACATTCAAATCCTGGTGGAAGTGATCTTTCCCTACATGTACAGGACCATAAGTTACTGGTTTCATGTTTATAGAAATGTTAATCATATGCTATGAGTTGCGTAATTAACAGATTTATTCATTATTTCTTACTTATTTATTATATCTTGCTTATCTATGTTAAGCTGCCATCATCATAGAAACACAAATGGGTTCATAGCTTTTATGTGAACCATTCAGGTAGAATTCAAATACACAAAATATAAACCACAATACACCAGTAAACAACAAGTTCCTGTATGGAGAGGCTGTTGTGTATTAATGATCTTACCACACAGCCTCTGTCCTTTTGCGTGCTTCATATTTTTGGTGCATAAGCTTATTTAATTTTGTCTGTGACAGCTGTGCATGCATAATCTTGAGTCTCTGTTAGAGCAAGCCAAGTTGCAAATACTGAATAATGCACCTTCCCCAGCTGAAGAGACTCCAGTAAAGAGAGAGATACCTGAGTACATAGAGTTAGCTCTACAAAGCTATTTTATGATCTACGAGACATATCAAGGGCTCCAGGTCAGGAGCCTCCTTTGATTTTTGTTCTGTTTGTAATGGATTTAAATTCTTTTCTGGTGTAAACCCTCTGACTTTCTAAAGATGTACATGTCACATTTCAGTGTTAGACGTTGGTTTGTAAGTGAATAGATCTATCATACTTTATTCAGTCTTGAGATGGCAGGTATTCTCAGACTACTTTGCTCTTGTTTTAATCTCCACCAGAGGTATGATTGTTTGTTTGCATAATTATGTATTTGTTTGTGCAATTATCCCAATAATGAATAGGTGGGTTTGCATGAAAGATTTACCAGAGGTGGAGCACTTGATATAGATCAAAACCAGATTTGCATTCAGATCTTTTTTAATTCAGCCTTGGTGGAGCTATATAGTTTAATTTGCCCTTTTTTTGTCAACTGTACCAACAGTTTGTGTAAGATCTCCAGTGGAACTCACTCCTTATAAGTGATCTTCACAAACTTAAAAAGAAAGAAAAGTTTTTAAAAAATGAAGGCTGTCAAAAATAACTTGTTAATGGCAGTAACTAATTTATGTAAATAATTGCATTAACATTTTTAACGCATTTAATGCGTCCAGAGGCAACATGGTAAAAGAAGAGTTGGCTGGCTGTATGGAGTTGAGGGCGTCACGCCCGTGGGAGATGAAGATGTTTTAACACCAACAATGTTCCTGGTGAGAAAGTTCAACACCTGCATTAAAAAAAAGAAAGAAAAGAAAAAGTTCACACGCAGTTTTGCACAAACTTCACTGTTCTGGGCATCTCTGGGTCTGCAGAAAAGAAACTAGCTGTTCATCGTTCACACTGGCACATATTTAACCAAAAGTATTTTTCTTATATACTTAGCTACATCTAGCAGCCTCATGTCAATCAGATCCACGTTACTGTGACATGAAGCTGAAGAATGAAACATGCAGCCTATTTCAGTTAGATTGTTTGCCTTTTTTTTTTTATATAATTCTTTCAGTATTAAAAGGGTAATATACCCTAAAATTTGTTTTTTTTTAGCTGTAAACAACACAGTATTACTTAACTGTGATGAAAACTGCCTATACTGTTGATAAAATGAGTATTTTTTTTATTTCTTTAAAAAAAATGGGATTATGTGGGTAAAAATAGCTCTTACCACCGCCTACAGGGTAAAATCAGGTTTCGTTTTTCATGATGTTGAGCTGTACTGGTGCTTCCCTAGATAACATGAGAAACTTTTGAAAACCCCACAGCCCCTCCTTCCAGATGCAGGTAGGCGGGTCCTCACCTTACAGGCAGAGAAAACCACGTATGAAGGGATGTGAGCTTATCTGGTGTAGATCTGCTAGTTTCAGACTTCTATTGTTTCACGGAGTTTCTGATTAAATCTTCCTGCAATGGGACGGATTTGTGCTTCGGAGGGTGTAAAAGTAACACCGGACTTTATTCTTTACCTGCTGATCCTCATCTGGCAACAGACAGCAGCTCAAATCGTAGCAGCAGCAACTTCCAGCAGCTCTTCCTGCAGCTGCCACAACCTGCCGCGAGTCTCCACAGCTTTCCAGAGCTGCTGGAGCTGCTGACAGGCAGCTAACAGCTAACAGCGCTAACAGCTCAGACTGATACGGTGCAGGACCACCTGGTTCATGTGCAGCTGAAGAGATTCTGGAGGGGAAAAGTCTTCTGCCTCAAAGACGCTCTGTGGCTGCTTTGTGAATCTGGCTTTGCATCTTGCCAGTGAGCTGAGCTGCTGTCCATCAATCATTTCTGTCTGCGTATACCGACCCGCCCACTCTCCACCCCCTGAACACCCCACGCCTCCAACCCCAACCCTTGCAGTTTCAGGCATTTTTCAGAATTTGGAAGTGGGTGGAGTCATGCAAAAAGTAGGGGGTGGAGTTACACTTTAATGAGGTTTGCTAGTGACACAGCTGTAAAATATACAGTCATCAGACAGTCATGCACACATCTATGAAGATGGATCAGGTTCAGATATCTAGTGAGAGTGAAACAGTAAAAGGAAACAAGGAGACGTCTTTTCTAGATCTCTGCTGCTGTGCAGATGTTGGAGACAAAGGTCTGATCATTTATGGGCCTGAATGTTGTGGGAGAAATTATGAACAGGCTCTGAGATAAAAACCAGAGCAGGATCCTTCACTGACAAAGAAGCTGACAGGTGGTAGAAAGGATTTATACTTCAGCTATGCAGGGGAGGGTCTAGAAAAGTTTTGATGGGGGCCAGGCGGGGGCACTGACCTGGAAACAATGGACACAAATGAGATAAATTTGTTAAGGTCTTGATTTTTTGTAATATTGAACTGATTATTGCAACTAAAGTGATCATTTAATGTAAAAATGCAAAGAAAAACCAAGTAAGCTTTGGCAATACAGTAAAAACGGGCAGATTTTAGTTGCAAATGGTGATTAATCATTAATAATTAATTTGTAAACTGTGATTAATCTGATTAAAAATTGTAATCGTTTGACAGCCCTATTAAAAACATTAACAAAATGTAAAATGATGCCTCCCCCCACCGCTCCCTCTCTGCTGTGTTTCGGCTCGGTTCTCTGCAGATGAGACAGTCTGAAATGCTCAGACTACTAACTGTGATAACTTTAGAGGTGGCAGAGAAAACATGGGATAAAAACTGTACAGCAACTGGAAAACTGATCCAGTATTTTTTTTTTTTTTTTATCACAGCCTGAGTAATAATTCTGATTTTATTTTCAAATGTTCTGTTCAGTGCCTCACTTCATGTTGACCCTGACCATGGTCCGGGTGTTACTGGTTATCTTGTGTTACTGGTGCAGAGCTTTCCTCTAAAACACCAAAGATATGTCAGCAGAATGTTCCAGTAGTTTAGGATGACAGCAGTTTAACATCATGGACACTGTAACTTCTTTTACTGAATATATTCTTACATTCTCTTTTATCAGCTGGTTTGGCTGATCCTCAATATTTCAGTCAGATTGAAGGGTATCTTTTAAAGATACTGCAAGACTGCTGACACAGTTTTGGATAATCCATTCAAGGTCAGGGCTTTAAAAAAAGAAAAAAAAATCTAGTCTAACTTCAGCTTGCTCCAGTCAGGTTGCAAATGTGCCCCAACAATATGCAGGAAAATACTGAAAAACTGTTTTATCCCTGTTATTTTATTTAGTCATTACTTCTGACTGGTTTACTTTGTGGCTCTTGTTAGCTGTAAAACAATTTTCCCCTCTCGGATGATTAAAACTTCCTGATATTCTGAAGCTATTTTTATTTGTTTATTGTTCCCCACCAGTGTGTTACTGTCAGGGGATAATGATAGTTTCAGTAAATATAACCAAATTATTCTTATTCCAGTTCCCAAGCTGTGTTTTAAAGGTCTAGTCAACACCATGTAGTGACATCTAGCGGCATAAACTGCAGATAACTGGTGAGCTCACACCTCTTTGGTGTGAAATACTTTGGTGACCTTCAAAAATGCTCAATACCTGCTGCTGAGCCAGTGTAAACCTGCAATATGTGCATTGCCTCTTTGTAAACTCTACTGTGCTTGTCTGTTAGAGGTTTTATTAACAGTTAGAGGCCAGTGATGAAAATCCAGTCCAGACAAACTACCCAGTTTATTTTAAAGCCACAGACCTGAATAAAACAGACTGTTAAGAATAAATTTTGCTTTTAGAGTGAGACTCAACAGTTACTGAAACTAAAGATTCTGTAAATTCTAAAAGATCATTTTTCTTGTTTAAGTGGCTCAATCTATTTTAGATCTGCATGTGGTTGTTTCTAGAAGTTTAAATAAAACTGAAGTTGCTGTTCAATAAATGATGTTGGCGTGAGTCCGTGACTGTTTCATTTTCACACCAACTGACAGAAGCGCGAACTCATGAAAAGACCTTCTGATCTTTCAGCGGCAGACATTCTGTCACATGAATCTGTGTTTTACATCTGGCTTAAAAATAGATGTGCAAAATGTTCCTTTCTTTTGAGAAGGTTAAAGAAGGGAACCCTGTACTTTCCTTTAAAACACACATCACTGAGCATTGACTTTCCTACTTACTAAATAAGAGGTCAATAACATTTGTATTCCCTCTGACCCCATACAAAATCATTTCATTTTCTTATTTCTTCCTTTTTTTCTGAGTAACAGAGTCGGGGAAAAAGAAAAAACAGGACATTTTGCTTTGAAGCCACTGTGCTCAGCTTAAGTAATTCTCTCGGGGTCGACCATAAAGACCTCGGTCAGCCCTCTTGGGTCAGATTTCAACTTTAAACTGAGCTGAGCTGCCCGGTTTTGGCCTGCTGCTACTCCAGGCCATGTGGAAAAAATTGCTCATGTCACCTGTTCATATTTCTTGTCTGTATCAGCACGGGGCAGCAGGTCTATAGAAGAGAAATAAATGTGGCAACGGGGGGAAAGGGAAAAGCAAACATGGAGACATGCGGCATCAATCATTTGTCACACAGATTCAGGGGAGGTTTGATTTGTACGAGCCAGCGAGCCAAGCGTCTGGCCTGGGTATGAAAGGCGTGAAAGTGCTTTGGTTAAGTCAGAGTATTTGCTTATGCATGATGAGGCTGAAAAGACTAATCTGCAGCCAATTGAAATGAAATGAAATTAATTTCTTAGAAAACTTTCCTATCAAAACCTGACCTCAGCATTCCAGTGGGGAATAGGGAACTATGAACACCACTACCAAATATCACTAATGATCTATACGAATAGAAACAAGCACATCATCTAATTAGCGAGTAAGCCGAAGGAAAAGGGTTAATCTGATTTTTTTCTTTTTATTTTGGTGTCTGGAGTTAAATGCAGTATAACAACACTGTTAAATCTGTCACTTTGATCTGAAAATACAATAGCAGTCAAAAGTCTGGACACTCTTTCTTATTTAATGGAATGGAAAAGGGTGTCCAAACTTTTGTCTGCATCTGTATTTCATGCAGTGTCCAGCTTGAATCAGCAATGTTGAAATGAGCAGATCAAGCCAGGAATTTGGGTGTCATTTTGGACTCTGAGCAAAACTTTAACAGAGGTAACTAAATCAGCCTTTTACCACCTAAAGAATATATTTAGAATATCTCTAAAAATTTAGACAAATGCAACTAAGCCAGAATGCTGCTGCTCGTGTGAAGACCAGAAAAAAGGAGCATCCCTTCAGTCCTCAGATCTCTACTCTGGCCTCCCGTGTGCCAAAGAATTGATTTTAAAATGCTGCCGCTGGTGTACAAGGTTCTGAATGGTTCTGGTCCAGAATACAAGCCTGATCTGCTGACATTTCAACCATCGAGACTTTGGAGATCATCTGGGTTTGCTTTCCATCCTGAGAGTTTAAACTAAACAAGGAGAATCAGGACTACGTTTATATGCTTCTTATATCCGGAGCAAACTACCAGAAAAGCTGAAATCTGATCCAGACTTTGGCTCTTAAAACTTTATTTTCCCCTGCTTGTAATTATGGTAAAGAGAGTTTATCTTTTTCTTTTTAAATATATAGTTTCTCACACATGTACATGAAAGTGATGAAGATGAAGGTGTTTATGAGGATAATGATGATTGCAGTGATGATGATGATGGGTTTCTTGTTATCATCTGTTTGTATCATATGTACCTCACTTTGTTGTCTGTTTCTCTCTATTTTAGGTTGTTCTGTTTATATTTAATTTCTTTAATTCTTTTTTAGTTGATGTAATTCTCCTGTTTAACGTTTCTTCTGCACCCGGCTGTAATGCTGCTACAGCGAGGTAAAGCACATGAAATGTAGATATGATGTATGAATAGTCCTGCCCTACAGATATGCAGGGTCATGTCAAGTAGAACTTTCAGCCTCCTCACGTCCCCCCAACTTCACCTTCACATCATGCTGCATTCGCTGTACCTTGGACATCGGAAGTCTCATTATTATTTTGCTGTTGAATTTCTTCTCATTCAGAAGTTGTTTTTAAGACAGAATCAGCGCTGGATCCCAGCACTAGTCAAACAATGCAACACTGGTGAAAGGTTGCACTTAGGCAGCATTTCTTAACGTTTGCAAATGAGAACTGGTTCTCAAACATTTTTACCTGGTTAAATAAAGGTTAAATAAAAAATAAAAAAAAATCTTAAAACAGAAAGAATAGACAGATTAAAGCCCAGGATTTTTGGATTAAGACATAACTTATGACATGGCCACTTAAATGCATCAAGGATTTTTGGGGATCATTTGGGACTGAAATGCAGATGAAAACTGTCAGTATTTTCTGCTTGGTATGCGGTGTGAGCTTAGTTTGTATTCTGAACTAGTTAAAATATGCAGTCTCATGAGTTAATAACATGCTTCAGAGGTTATCGAGCACAACTTTAGTTCAAATTTACATTTTGTTGACAGCGCTCAGCTGTAGGACAAATCTCAAATGAAGAAGATCTCAGATTTAGGGAGTTAAGTGGATCACTCCACCTTTTAAAACTGGACACTTTAGAGGAATGGAGAAAAAAAGGGAAGCTTTCACATCATCTCTGAGGTATTTTAGCTAAAGCACATCACAAACATTTCATTAATACTTAAATAAAATGGATTTAATTGTCCAAACATGAAGAAGGCCAGATGAAGAAAAAGAAAACACTCAAATCTGAATGTTACAAGTATAAGATGCCACTTCACATTACGGTCCGCTGTTGCATCCACACTGCAGCATCTGTTCTCTGTTTCCACTTTACAGCCACTGACGAGTCTCCCTTACCGGCTTAAATCAGGCTAAGCAAGTGTGTGGCTGAATATTAATGTTTACACAAGCTGAAAAAACCTCTTTTGTCTCTTTTCAGACTCCTTGCTATTGTTTGCAGTGTGCCCGGTAAAGTTTAGAGGAAGCTCTCCGACAATCCTCTTGACAAATGCAGAAGCTCCACAGAGCAATGGCCCACTGAGTCCACTTTGCATAGAGAGATGCTGGCCTGTAAATTAAAGATGAAAATGAATGCTTTGCACAGTCAATATTTGTCAGGAACAGACTCTGAGAGTGTGCGCAGCTACATTAATACATGACAGCACAGAGTTGCTGCACCAGTAATGTTTAAGACTGTATTTTAACACACACACAGGCACACACACACCGGGTGTGATGTTGCTTTTTATAAATTACCAAGCCAGAGTAAGACAACACAGACTACAAAAAAGTTATTATCATAATAACGTGCAAAATAGCATCTCTCTGCAACAGATGAAAAGCATAAACCTGTAATTACCAGGAAGAAAAGTATTTTTCTCCTCCTTCATGGCACATCGTCCTTCTCTCCCTGCTCCTGTTGGCGCCTTTTAGGATTGTTTTAATTATTTTCTGGCATACTGGCTGAATGACTAAAGCCTCTCTTTGCCTTGGATCTGTCTTTCTCTCCAGCCCTCCCTGTCGTGCTATGCATTTGGCTTCGGTTAGCTGCTTAAAATGAGAAACAAATCTAAACATCTGATTATTCTACAAGCATTCCCTTCACATCTGAGGCCACAAGACAAAGAGTGTTTAACTGTGTGATTCAGGCTGTTTTGCTCTGCACAGTGACATTAAAATAAGGAAAATAACAAATAAATAGATAAAAAGCTATAAACTTATCCCTATAACGCCAATTACAACAGCCCCTCTTCTGCTTTTAGGTGGTACAGAGGTGGTGCCCACAAACAACCTGGGAGGTTAAACATTCTGCTTTGGAAAATGTTGCATTCATGTCACTTTCGGCTTAAAAGGTAAAAGCTTGAAAATGTCACTTCAGATGTAAAAATGAGATACACACATGAAATGGGTTGGTTTTATTGGTTAAAGATGTTGCTCTGCCTGATGCTGCCAACATGGAAGAGACATTTTAAAGAGGTCAGATATGGAACCAATAAGCAAACATAAAAGAGGAACCTGTCACAAAAAGTAAGGAAATTAGTGTTTCCTCGACTATTTGCCCCTTTTAATAATAGCTGCTGGTGTTGTATTTTACATGGCTGTGATGCCTTATTATTCGTCTTTACAATAACTCAACTCAACTTTATTTATAAAGCAATTTTTCATGCACATAAGAGCAACCCAAAGTGCTTTACAAAATAAAGCGATAAAAGAACACAAAAAACAACAAAATAAAACAAGGAAGAATATTAGCTCAATAAAACAAGAAAAACAACATAGTTTGCGAAATGACAAGAACCTCTTACAGTTCGTATTACAGTCTCTTTCAGATCTTACGCACATCACAGTAATAAAGGATAGTAAGAGACAAAATGATAAAAGCAAAGATACACAAGGTCATAAAGGCTAAAAGAGATGGAAGCTCTCTCAGATAGATTTATGTCTAACTTTGAAACGTAAGCGTTTTTGTGACAAACCAGCAGCTGGTTCCACAAATGGGAGGTCTGGAAGCCAACGGCTCTGCCTCCCATTCTGGTCTTTGAACTCCCTGGAACCACAAGGAGACCAGCATTCTGGGAACCGCGATGTCGTTGTGGTGGATGGGCTGCAACAGGATTTGCTATGTAGGACGCGGCTGAAGAATTACGGGCTTTGTTAGTGAGGAGACGAATTTTCGTCTAAATTTAACAGGGGGTCAGTGAAGAGAGGCAAATACTAATAAGTATAAGTAATAAGTAAGTAATAAGTAATAACTTGTAAGGATTGTGCATTGGTGGAATGAGCAACACTTTATTCACTGTTAGACCTTCAACAACTCCTGGTAGAGGAATGTGATGCCATCCCACCGTAAAATGTGACCAAGCTGGCGACTGGCATGAGGAGACGGAGCCAAGTTGTTGTGCAGAAGAGAAACTGCTTCGCTGCAACAGTACAGGTGCAGTAAGCACAAGCGCTACTACTGATATTTTTTTATAATTGTGATTTCTTCCAGTACGTCGACACTGCCAGAGGTGTTGATCTGTCGGTTTTGAATCCATATTGACTTTCTGTAAGTAAATTGTGTTTTATAATGAACATCGTAAATCTCTCTGCAAATAACTTCTTAAGTATTTTGGAGAATTGCTGGAGCAAAGAAACAGGCCTGTATTTTGTGAAATGGAGTCTATCCCCAGTTTTAAACGGTGGCATCACTTTTGCTATTTTCATTTTGTCCGGAAATGAACCTGACCGAAGAGAAGAGTTGCCGATGTGGTCAAAGGATTTTGCAATTTCGTCAATAATCTTCTACACCGTTGTCAAGATATTGTTCCAGGCTGTAGAGGTTTTGTTTTTACAGTTTCTTCTTATCTCCATGAGCTCTTTTTCATCTACTGCTTCTAGAAAGATTGTTCTCGGGTTTCCGTCCACCGAATCTTCTACACCTCCACATTCTGTTGTCTCTGGTTCCTTTGTTTTTGTTGCAAATTCAAGTCCCACATTTACAAAGAATCGGTTAAAACCATTCACCCCATCTTCCAAATTACTAATAGCCTTATCATTTTCAGTGAAGTGTTTCGGGTAATTTGTGTTTTTGTGTTTTTCTCACAATGCCATTTAGAATTTTCCATATACCTTTAATGTTATGTTTATTTTTTTCTTACATGTCCTTATAATATTAGTTAATTTATTTTTGTATTTTTATACTTTTCCTCTGCCTCTGTAGGTATGTGCTTTAAGAATTGTCTATATAATCTGTTTTTCTTTAAACAGGTGTTTTGTAGCCCCTTAGTGACCTATTGACTGTTTGTATGTTTATGTATATTCCTTTATTGCTTAATAGGACGATTTTTTATCATATAGGAAGTTAATTACTTTTAGAAATTCCTCATATACTTTATCTTCTTCTTTGTAAATGATCTCCCAGTTCTGCGTCATTAAGCCGTTTTTTAGTGCAATCATGGCTTCCTCTGTTTTCATTCTTATATATCTATAATTATTTGTATAATTTTTCTTCCTATGATCAATTATATAAAGCTAAAACAGGTAAGTGGCCACTGATGTCTGTTAGTAAGAGGCTGGTTGTATTTTGTTTATTAGAGTTTCAGGATGGGATGTGATCCTGCTTAGTTTAGTGACTGTTTGGTATAAGCCCATGATGACCATTGGCTTTATAAACTTCTCTGTCACTTCATGTGTCTTTGGATTTAATAGGTCAAAGTTAAAATCACCACAGACGTACACAAACTTTTGTGTTGATGCTTTTTTGAACATGTTTTCCATCCAGTCCCTAACACTTAAATATTTAATCCAGGATATATATATATATATATAATCAGCTTTTCAAACAGAAAAGGGCATAAAAAGACATTTAATCTATTAACCGCTATGATGTGGAAAAGTTTCTCTCAAATCGCCATAATCGGACATAATTAAAAGTCATATCTAAAAGTATGAACAAATGACAGATTTAGTTGTTCCAACTGGAGACCAATAAAATAATTCTAAACTCATTTTAAAAATTCAGTCAGCGTTTTTAAGAGGTTAAAGGCTTAAAGTTTAGCATGTCACTCACCGTCTCCACGATGTAAACATCAAGAATTTGTAGACACAAGCGGTGGATTTTTGATGGCTGAACAATCTCACAGAATTACGAATCATCTTAGCTAACTTAGAAAAAATCTGTAATAATATCCAAGGTTGGTGCAGCCAAGACCTGACCATGCAACCTTTGCAAAGCATTGTAGAGAATCAGATTCTCAATGAAACCTTGTATGTGAGTAAATTTTAACTGGATTCTTTCAACATAACTTTCTCTTTAATTTTCTGCTGGACTTCCTGCTTCAGACAGACTGATCTGATCACATCTGACCCCTCACAGGTCAACCTTTGTGGGGTTCTATCATTCTTCTGGCCTGTCTGTCTGTTCATTGATCTGTCTCTCTTTCTCATCTCTCTTCTCTCCTCGGTTTCTCAAAGCTGCCTGACAGTTTTCCTGCCTGACAGTCCGGCGCTTCATCCCTCTGCTTTTAAGTCCCAACCCTTTAAACTTGAACAGGACCTGAGGGAGGGGTGAAAGTAGACAGGTACATGCTGAATAATTGATGATCCATCTGTTTAAAATTCTCTCGGTTTTCAGCAAGATGAAGAAACAAATGTACTTTGGAGTAATTGGAGAAGACATGATGCAAAGGTGGCAAGACTAAGACCTGTGAACATTGGTTAAACTTAGATATGTCACAAAGCAGAAAAGCATATTACAACACTATTTTAATGGCTATTTAGAAGAAGAAAAACTAAATGAGAACTTTTATCCAACCGTTTTTCAGTTACAACTCTTAAAAATACCTCCCTTCCATAAGACAACTATAGCTGCATTTAGACAGAGCACTTTTGATCTGACTGTCCAGTTAGAAGAAAGATGCATCATGTAAACATGTCAGCCAAACCAATCGGCCTCAATCAGAAAGAATTTTCAGTCTGATCGAGAGGGGAGGTTTAAACCTTTTCACAATCGGATCAGCAGGAAAAAAAGTCATGTCTAGATTCATTCTGATGGTTTCTGTGATGTTTCATGTTTGAACTGTGTGGGGACTACGTGACAATATTTCAGAGAAGACTTGAAAAGTGGCAGCACCAACACAGAACAGGACTGTAGCGGATACAACGTTTGTGTTAGACACTAAAAGAGCTCAGGATAGTTGAGCATTTTGACAGTTAAAAACAGGCTTCTTCATCAGAACTAGCGGGCACTGTGGATGTCAAAGCATTATGATCGTGTCAAATCTGTCCATCATGTCAATACAACTTATCAATAATTTTATCTGCTGTCCATGTAAGCATGTCAGCTGGATTCTGGTCAGACTGAATTCAATCGGATAGATAAAAAAATATTTGTCCAATATGTAACTTTTGTAAACCAACGGAAAAAATGGCACATAAAAACTAAGACACAGACGAGTTACACAAACCAAAAGAAAAACAAGCTGTTTTAATGTCTAGCTGTTACGTACATGACTGAAGAAAAGTTATACACTTCCGTACAATTTGGTCAGAACGCACTTATGGACAAAGACTAAGGAAATGACTCTGGATTTTAGGAGCACAAATTACAGATACCTTGGAGTGCATATTGACAGTAAACTGGACTGGGTTAAGAACGCTACTGCACTTTACAAGAAGGGCCAGAGCTGTCTGTTTGTGGCTAAGGTGGTTTGACATCCGCAAAACACTGCTTAGGATGTTTTATGAGTCTGTTGTGGCCAGTGCTATCATCTATGCTGCTGCACGCTGGGGCAGCAGGCTGAGGGTTGCAGACACAAACACACTGAACAAACTGATCCGCAAAGCCAGTAACATGGTGGGATGAGGCTGGACTTACTGACAGTGGTGTTGGAGAGGAGACCGTTGTCCATAATAAAGACATTACCTAAAGACCATACCTCCCACCCGCTTCACAACCTGCTGATCAGTCACAGGAGCACGTTCAGAGAGAGACTGATGCCACCTGATGACTTTTTTTTCTTCACCTTGCTGTAATGTTTTTATGTTTTATGTAAAGCACTTTGAATTGTCTTGTACATGAAATGTGCTATACAAATAAATTTGCCTTGCCTTACCTCAATGCTCCACTGAAACACACAGGAAATCATTCCTACCTCCACATAGCAGCAACATCCACTGTTATACATTTACACTCTGCACTACATTTACATTTTACTGTCTATCATACTGATAATACTGTGCATATTTCTCACTGGCAGGATTTATCCATTGTCAGTTTACAAAGATATCATAACTAATTTGTGACTTTTCTTATTGTAATTTTTATCTTTATCTCATCCTTTCTTTATTTAGTATGGAGCGACTGTGTGCACACAATTTCTGATTCTGATTACTCTCTGTTTACTCCCTCATCAAGCACAACTGTCTATAGTCTAATAGCTATGAAAATTAAATAAAAAATACTTTATTCATCCCAGAGGGAAATTTCAATGTTGTAAAAGTTTTTTAATTTTTTTTTTTTAATACATAAAGAATTTTTAATAATTAAAAAGAAGAAGAGATTGACTTGTTCTGGAGGGCGATGACTGCTGGCAGGAATGATTTCCAGTAAAGGTTACATTCTCTACAAGAAGCGAGAACTTTTTTCTTGTTCTTGAGGACATGAGAATAAAATGATGTCATTTTACTCTCGCAGACGTGAACGGGGACACATCAGCTGATCAGAACTTTCTTTTTGTGGGTCTCCGAGAAGTATTGTGTGATTGGTCGGACATTTGAGGTAGGCGTGGTTGACGCAGAAAGGAATGAAGCAGAAAGTTGTGGCTTCCACATTTCTGCTGATACGAGGCTTTTAATGAACAGCTGATCAAGGTTGTGAGACAGTACGTGAATGTAAACAACACGTGGGATTTAAAGACATGGACAACCCGCCCTGCCACGGTTTCTCGCAAAATATGAAATAACCTGGTCAGCTGTTCATTGCACATAAAAACACAGACATCCATCCTGCAGTAACCCTACCCCATTGCTGTGGAAGCTTCTCGTGAAGTATGAAATGACTGGACCAACACAAATTTTGTCCTTGTTCTTGCAGCCTCAAGAACAAGAACAAAGTTTTCACTTCTCGTAGAGTATATAACAAGCTTAACTCTGTTGTTAATTGGAGTTGAAGAAGCCTCTGACTGAACACACTTCTTCATTGTGTAGAGGATGCATGGAATCCTCCATTATTTTCAGCAGCTTGTGCAGCATTCTGTTCTGGACAAGAAGCTCAAGCAACACCAGCGTTATCCCCAGTACAGAACCAGAACCAGAGTTATCCCCAGTACAGAACTAGAACCAGAGTTATCCCCAGTACAGAACTAGAACCAGAGTTGTCCCAAACACAGAACCAGAACCAGAGTTATCCCCAGTACAGAACTAGAACCAGAGTTATCCCCAGTACAGAACTAGAACCAGAGTTGTCCCAAACACAGAACCAGAACCAGAGTTATCCCCAGTACAGAACTAGAACCAGAGTTATCCCCAGTACAGAACTAGAACCAGAGTTGTCCCAAACACAGAACCAGAACCAGAGTTATCCCCAGTACAGAACTAGAACCAGAGTTATCCCCAGTACAGAACTAGAACCAGAGTTGTCCCAAACACAGAACCAGAACCAGAGTTATCCCCAGTACAGAACTAGAACCAGAGTTATCCCCAGTACAGAACTAGAACCAGAGTTATCCCCAGTACAGAACTAGAACCAGAGTTGTCCCAAACACAGAACCAGAACCAGAGTTATCTTCAGCACAGAACTTGGTCAGTTTGTTCAGTATCTTTAAGTCTGATGATGATGCCTCAACAGATGCTGCAAAACTATCTGCCAACTGATGAGTCTAATTTATTTATTCTTTCAGTGAAGTATGCTCCTCTTCATAGCCCACTGGACTGGCACCAAGGTTTAAGACAGGATTTGGAGAATATCAGATATACTATACTCTGTCTGGATTTAATTTACATAACTTTACTGAATCACCTGAACCTGTGCTGAACATTATACAAAAAACACCACTGTGGAATTGCCAAAGCTAAACTTCCATTTCAGAAAAAATAAAAAATCCAACTTTCCCCGTCTCACAGGCACATCCTGTCATTTAGTTTGTCTTCTTCAGTAATTTTATAAAAGCCATTATGATCAACCAAAGCCGTAATCCAGTCAAGAGGGCTCGAAAACTCCTTCAGCTGAAAGACGAGACAAATCCTCTCAGACCCCTCGAGTCTAATGGTTTGGCCTACATGTTGAGCCGGATTAAAACCACTCTTATTTGCTGTAATTATGTAACTTTACTGGAAAATTAAAGCAGTGACAATATTAAGTTATTTTGACAGAGAGCCTCAGTGAAGACTGACAAATACTTTTTACTGATAAATAAAATAAATGTTTTTTTTCTGTTTTGCTTGAGCGATCCCAGTGTTGGACACATTGTGAATGTTCATATGCCTGAGCAAATTGTGATAGCAAAAAAGAGAAAAAAAATACATTTTTATCTTTGCTCCTTGTTTTTTTTTGGTTTACACAGTGGATATAATGGATAACGTCATGAAAGAAATTATTCTATGCATAAAGATGCCACTGCATGGCTTCAGCAACACCTTAACTACAACTGTACCAAGTTACATGAGAATATGAAGCTTTTAGCGTGGATAACACCAGGCAGACTCTATATGGTAGCATATGAAATGCTGGTGCATCATGCAGTCTGACGACAATGTACGAGCACGCTGTGAATTTAGGTGGAAGAATAGTGCAGATAGACTGAAAATGACCAGGAAACAGTAAGTAAATTAAAATTTAGTGCTGTTGGTAAGAAAGGTTTTGGTGACGTATAAACATGCAATCTGATGCGCTGTGAAATGTGAAGGGTGGCTTTGTGTTTGTTTTGAGACTGATGTGAGGTGGTCGGCCAAGATAGGATTATGCTCGGTATCATCTGAAAGTCTAGTTTTTCTAGTTTCATAAGATACCCAACATGTTGGGGTCTTGCTCATGTTGATGGCATCATGTTTTGCATACGTATTTTGAAGTTGTTATAAAACAAATACTTTGTTAACTAAATGCACTTGGAGTGCTGGTTTAGTGGCGTTAGTTTCTTGTTTGAGAAACATTAGAAATAAAATACCCCTACATCACTACAGTAACGTTTTACAAACATAAACCTGTGCATGCAGCTGCTGGACCACCGGGTCCGGCAGCAGGAAGAGGTTAACTTGCAGTCTCTGGCTTCAGTAAGCAGACATTCAATTAACACGTTTGACGTTTAAGAGAGTAGAAACAGTGGTGATTAAGGATTAAAACATTGCAATCGACCAGTGAACATAGAAATCTTAACAGTGCTTTTGAGCAAGACATTCAGTAAGGGTGGGCCCAGAGAGAAAAACATGAATTGTGTAATCATTAACAAAACATTTTTATTTAGTGATTTAGTGATACCAAAGTGGATCAAACCGATCCACTTTGGTATCTGGCTTCAGACATGATTGGTTTCATGGAGGCTAATCCCTGGCTTCGTGGTGATGAAAAGGTGGTTTGCTGAGATACTTTTGCAGTTCTACTGCAATCTGGCATCGTGGGGACGGCCCCTAAAGTATTTGCTTTTGTACCACCAGTGTGGAACCCATGGACGAAAATCTGTTGTTAAATCTGAAATCACCTCGGTCAAATTGGTTTGCTAGTGTTAAAAATTTATAAAGGCAGAGGAAGGTGTCGGTAGCTAATCCACAAAGCTTCATGAAAGCCATTGCTAATTTCACACTTGTTCTGTGCAACAATTTGTCACCTTTCACTCAGCAGTAATTGGTGTTAGGAGCTGAAAGTGAATGGCTTGACTGGTTTTGGTCTACAGGTTAAAAAAATACAATGTTAGACAGAAAGATCTACATGTTATAGATTCAGGATTGACTATAGTTCTCTGGTTAGTTACTATTTATTGGTGCCTTATGCATGTCTTCATGTTATGTTTTGCTGCCACTTGGGAGTAGTCTCAGAAGAGTCTGAGTATCTACAACCAATCGGCAACTAATGCTAAGTCATCTACTGAGCCTGAGGAGACAGCATGTTTTTCCCAATGCATCAGCTGAGAGCATCACAGCCTTAAATCTCCAGCTCCTACACATTTTACCATCTCCATCCTGTGATTCCTGTCATCTCATGGCAATGCTTGACAAGGAGCAACAATCTAAAAATGTGCCTCTATTTCACAGGTAACACAAGTTATCAAATCAAAGCAGCTATGTTGGTCATTATGCAGCTCTTTCAGTTATTCATAGTTTCATGATGTATGTTTAATTAACATGTTTGAGACCAGAAAAAAACAAACCAGGATATTTCACTTCAGTCTCTGTGTATAGGGGTGGTTTAGGGGAGAGTGGTCGAAGTTGGGTCGGTCTGTGTGGGGTATGTCGGGTGTGTGTGTGTGGGGGGGGGGGGTTTCATGGGCCACCCTCACTTATCTCTGACCACTCCTCATTCCTCATCCTTTGCTTGCTGACACAGTCGCTAAGGTGTCTAGTGGGGTTATACAGTAAGAGATGCTTTGTTTAGGGTTTTTTCTGTTTCTGGTACTTTGCTTGTTGTTGTGATGACATACATATGTATTTATTTATTTGTTGCTGTCTTGGTTATTTATTTTAGTTTACCTGTGAAACCTGCAGGAAATTCACTGTTGTGTTTCTGTACAGGTGTAGCAGCTGGTAGTCTGGTGTGAGGTTGGACTGAAGCTTGTTGCTTCTATCTGCTGGATCTTTAGGCGCATTTCGACAGAGAAGTTCTAAGAACGCAGTTCTAAGAACTGTCCTAGTTCTATGAACTGCCTTCCCCAGGACAACTGTTTCATGTTATATTCGCACATGAGTTGATTGAGTGAGTGATTATAGTGCTTCTTGCACATGAAATGAAGGATGTTGGTTAGAATTCTGTCATTTTTTTATTAGTTATTCAGATTATACTGACATCTGTGTTAATTCACTACAAGTATGTTCACATTTACAGGTATATAGGTACACTTTTCATGTTGTTTTTTTTACATGCAAGGAAATGCAGGATCCAGTCAAATATGTGCCAGCCCAACCAGTTCTCAAGCCCAAGAGACCAAATACTGCATGCTTGCAAAATCAGGCAGCATCTGTGAGATATGTCCACCATGTCCTTTGCCCCCACTGCAGCAATATTTAATGTTTAGAGCCAAGGTTGCCTTGTTAATAAGCATCAAAGCTTGCAAGAAGCTTGGAGAGATGCCAGCAGAATAAGTGGCAGGTCTGTCCTTTGGAGACCGTCTTTTTCACCCAGTCTTACAGTCATAAATCCATAGTTTAAACTCACGTGAAATCACAGTTTGTAGTTAAAAAAATACAATCTTACATAATTAACTTTGGATATTGGAAAACGGCACAGTTGTACATGCTGTAAAAAAAGATTGCAAGGAGGAATGATCATATAAATAATGTAATACAGGTGGGGATGGGGAAAGTTCCAGAAATGTAGGAGTATGTAATGTATTTTACACCGGAAGCATGGCGAAATAAAGTATGTTAGGTAAAAGACAGCATACATCCTGGAAGATGCTGCGTTTTTCTCCCACACTGCACTGCTCACCGTACAAAAGATATGATAAATCTGCTCAAACCTTCAAGCTATAATTATGAAAATATAAATATTTCTCTGATTTTAGATGGCAGTGAAACAGCTATGTCAACACTCCTGTAAATACCAACTTACTGTTGCTGTCTGCTGAATGTGTGTGAAGGACACTGCAGCTCTGACTCCAGACACACACACAGACAACCATTTCTCTGTTTCCTTCAATTCATTTAAGAAAATTAAGAGAATAGCATGAATTTAGTGTCATTATACGAGTGTAATGCACAACGAAATGAGATGATGAATCACACTATAAAGTCATATTGAAATGGTACTGGATATAAAATGAGCTGATATATATTATGTCAAATGCAACTTGAACACAAATAAGTTCTATTTAGGTCATATTTAAGATTTCCTTTGACGCTACAAATAAACTTGTGGCTGCCAGCTTAATGTCGGGGCTTGACTATAGTGATATTATTTATATGGATGTTCTCAATGCCAACCTGTCCTTGATACAGTAAACTAACATCCGTCCTTGAAGTCCACTGTCCTGCAGGTTTTGGATGTGTCCTTCTGCAGCACACCTGGATCAGACTGATGGGTCAAAATGCTCAGGCAGAATTTATTGTAGAGGAGAGCCATTTAATTTAAATCAGGTGTGTTGGTGCAGGGAAACATCTAAAACCTGCAGGTTTGCAAACCCCGAGGACTGGAGCTGGACACCCCTGCAGTGTACCATCACAAACTACAGAGCTCTTACCCATCATTGTTTTTTGTTTGCTCGTGTTTGTTGGTCTGAATTGTTTATAAGAAGACTGAAGTATTGATATGTTTTAACTGATAAATGTTTTCCTCATATCTTCAAGTATATTTATCATGAAATAACTTAAACAGATATAATCTTCAGTCAAAAGAGATCTTACTGTTAGCTTTCCTTATGTCAGAACCGGGCAGGAAAAAAGGCTTTTAAATATGCCTGGAACGTCCTGGAAAAGGACCTTGGACTGAAGAAGCTGGTCTCACTAAATGCATTTAAAGATATCTTAAATTTAAGCTCAAATAGTAACTCATGGTTTCGGAGCGCTCAGTACTTTTTAGCCTTGATTGCAATTTAGTCCATGTTTTTTGTGTTAGGCCAATAACGTAATAACAATTTTTCTTGCTTATGCTGCGGCTGCATGGCCAGGACACTCTTGTAAAAGAGAGTTTTAATCTCAATGAGTCAGTTTTCCTGGTTAGATAAAAGTTAAAATAAAATAAAAAATATGACAATAATTGCTGCATTTTCAGTTGCCACTTGCTATGATAAAATCTAGTTAAAGCAACATGAAAAACACTGCCTTTCCTGTCCCACACAGGAATTTAAATCCAGTCTGAGTGAGGCTGACTTTGCTTTTGGGTAAAGCTTCAGTCCAGAAATGTCACACATGGCAGCTTTGCACAGGTTTAAAACACAAAACAGCTCATACAATCATTACACAGTAAATCACAGGAGGACCAGTTGTTTGCAAACAGGGCTTAGCTGTTCAATATAATGACTGTTTTTCAGGATTTAATAATCTAAACAAACTGCATCTGTTCCTATGCCGTTTCCAGAGAAAAAGCTCTTACAATAAACTGATATGGAAAATATAAGCAGACCAGCTGAAGTGAATACTTTTTCCCATTTTATCGAACTAATCTTTTTGTGCATGTAGCACTAGCCGATATGTCTACATGCCACCAAGTGTACTCGCTGGGAACTGAAAACTATGGACTCTGGCCTGTGACTCAGACAGATTGTGCTCCATGTCAAATGCATTTGACCTTTTCAGGCCAGGGGGCACACACACTGAGACGCATGCAAACACACACACCTGCACAGTTATGCAGAGGCAAGCACGGAAAGACAGAACAAGGTAAACACATCTTTCTTTTAGTTTTTTTTTCTCTGTGCCATTTCAGTCTGAGTGCAGTCGCCTCTCTGCTTCCACCTCTCCTTCACGATGTCCTCAACCTGTCTGCAAGTCTCAGTGATGGCACATCAAAGCCAAAATGTCAAAGCAATGAAATGACAACAAACACAGAGGCTGCACGATAAGATGAAAAATATTTTCAGATGAGGAGAGGAGCTGGAACATGCTAATCTGAGACATACTGAGTCACTGAGAACTTTTCACCTTTCACGTTTTCAGCGTTTCATATTTTGGATTCATCTTTTTTCCCCCCTCAGCAGTGCATTTGAGTAAAGGCTATTTCTTTTCTTTTCTTTTTTTTTTTTTTTTGGTAAAATGTCCGGAAAGGTGGAACCCTGAACTAAAAATCAATCTGATTGGAGATTCCTGCTGACATGTTTACATGGATGCCAGATAAAGAGACCCAATCCGTTGTATTTGCATGAAGGACAGATCTATTATGATCGGAATGATTTTGGCATGCACAATTCCTACTAGCTGGGAGGAAGAAGTGTTTTTTTTCTTTTAAAACCTTTTGACCATCAAAATACTTAATAAGTCGTTGCGTTTCCATAGTCCCATTTTGTTTTGCTGCTGCCATGTTTCAAGTCTTCCCTGCAACTTGTTACGTCATGTAACCCTGATGTGGTTCAAGCATGCCCACGAACAACATCCACCACTAAAACAGTCAAAATGACTGTTTACATGGTTATTTTTAACTGATGGTTTAAACCATCCCTCTTGGCTAGACTGAAAATCCTTTCTGATCAAGGCCGATCGGATCAGCTGATGTTTACATGACACATTTTGATTCTGATTGGACGTTTGATCGAAACAAAAATGCTCCCTGTAAATGCAGATACTGTTTCAATAAGCTCCTGCAATGTCACAAGATTTATTTTCATCCAGTGCTGCATTAATTTCTGTACTGCCATGTACTGATCATTTGATAACTTATTGTGGTATTTTTGGTAACTGTGCTGCAAATGGACGGCTTATGTTATTTCTGTGAACAAGTAGCATGTTGATATCCATGAACTATTCATATAGTGAGTCTGGCCATACTGTTTGGTCAGATTTTGATACATAAATGTATGGAAACGTGTCCCTGATAAATCACAATACCTTACATTAGAAAAAAGCCTGATCTGATCATGTATGCATGAATTCTGCTTAGTACTTTAATAACACCACGACCCTGCTGATAAGGTTAAACAGACTAAGTGAGCAGGAAAACAATCAATTAACCCCGTAGTGAAGAAATTAAGCTTATGGCCTCAAGGTGACTCAATGTTTAACAAAATACATTTCTCTTTTCTTTGTAAAAACACAATTGCCCAGTAGCCAATTTGTATTCAGAGGCCAGTTTGTGCAACCCAGTGTTTGGAAATGTTATTGGTCATGTTACTGAACTGTTATATCATCATCATTCAGTGGAATAACTCCACATTATGTAGCAGTTGACACTTAAATGGTTCATGGATTTTACAGCATAAGTGAACTAACTTAGTTGTTATGATCTGCTGACTTTTATATGGTCTGTACTGTTGCTTAACACTATGTTTTCAAGGCTTACCACTCAGAGAATGCAGAAAAAAGCAAACTAAGCTGAGTGTAAATAAGTCCTGAAACCCAACGACTAGTTCTCCCTCTCGAAAAGTGAAAGTGCAGTACATGCATTTGGCAGCAAGAGAAACAGCTTTTATTGCAGCATACTGTGCATCTAATAACCCCCCACCCCCCTGTTATAATGGTAATATTTGAATAGGGTCTTCTTCTGTAACATAGTTAAAGTTAATGAACCATCCAACTCCTGGACTTCTTATTTGAATGCTGGCTGGAGAGGCTTGACCTACACCAGGAAACTGTCTGAATGCTCCATCAGGTTTTGAAATGATGATAAAGACGCAAAAGAAGGAAAAACTATGGGGGGGGGGGGGGGGGGGGTGAAATGATATAGTGATGAAAGTTTGTAGATACATAACAGAGGGCAGAACTAATAAGCAAAGATTTCAGACTTAAAAACAACAACAGGACTGGCCCACACATGCTTTACAGAAATCTTTGAAACAGATGATGCATTTTGTTGTTAAATGGATAAAAGTGAAACAGAATGAGATTCAGAGAGCTTAATATAGTCAATAATGAGCTTTGAGCTCCCGCAGATTACATTCACACCCCATAAACAGCTCCTTCATTCTCTTTATCTTCTGGTTTTCTCATACACAAGATAAGCACAGTTGCATGGCTTGTTTAAAATAGCTCTCACTAAAGTTAATTGTCTGTTTTCCTATCAGTTTTATCCAAAGATCCTTACCTTATGCTCTGTATCTCCAGTATATCTGGATCTGTAGCATTGAGAGAAGCCACAAAGCTTCCCACAGCTATGTTTTCCATCTTGTTGACTATCAGGGGGTCTGGAAAAAACACCGGACCTTCGTTGACGTCCTCAACTGTGACATGGACAGTGGCGGTGGAACTGGGGCCATAGCCAACATCAGGGACCAGAAGATCCTCATTCTCTACTTTGATG
Source organism: Melanotaenia boesemani (assembly GCF_017639745.1). Lineage (NCBI taxonomy): Eukaryota > Metazoa > Chordata > Actinopteri > Atheriniformes > Melanotaeniidae > Melanotaenia > Melanotaenia boesemani. Next base: position 35,988,163 of record NC_055691.1, read on the forward strand.
AGTAGCGTATGGAAAGCAGTGGCCTCATAGTTCAAAGGCTGAATTGGGAAGATGATTGGAAAGGTAAGGCTAAATAAGCTCATTTACTTTACTTGAATTTAGAAATGTCTTCTTTACAGTATTTACCTTGATAACTGACAGCATTCCCTCATTGTTGTCTGGGTTGGTTTGGATCTCAAAGCTGTATGTAGGGTCTCCACTCACTATAGAGTAAATGGCTCTCCATGCACCGGTGGCTGGGTCGTCTCGGTCGTCAACCGTCAGGTTAACCACGACGCCTGTCGAGCCCTCGTGCACACGAGCCTCAAACTGTTGAAAAAAGAACAGAGAAAGAAATCAACATAAGGGAGTGATGGCAACTGAGGATGCTGCTTCTAGAAACTTAATCACCAGTCAGACTTAGACTAAGAGGATAACAGGTGAAGCTGAAGCTCATTTGAGTGAATTTTACAGGAGAGTATAAAAAGTCAAACTGAAAGATGTAGGAAAAAGATGTACTTGAACAAATGTGCTTTGGGAGGCATAAATTAAGGGAAATGAGTCTGAACTGAGTGAAAATTTGGACTTGTCACATATCAGCATGAATCTGTGATTTAATGAGAAAAAGTGCAACGTATCATTTAAGAAAAGATAAGAGGGGGAGTGGAATTCCTGCTGAGCTCCGTGATCAGTGTCTTAATAGCTCTGCACACAGGTGCACTGTGCTCACACACCGCTGACGGGTACAGCACAGAAGTGCACCTTAAATGCCAGAGGAAATTAATTACAGGCTTGTTCATTGTGGACACGTTTGTTCTTATCTTGGTGGACACTCAATTCCACATTTCTTTTTCAAACTGGGAATAAAACAACAGTTTCTTAAGACGGTGGTGCTGAGGAATGAATGCTGATGCATAACATGAAGCTTGTTTGGTACCTGAGTGGAATAAGTTTCCTTAATCTTTAGTAATAATAAGGCTACTTCTATATCTCTGATCTGTCAACAGAAGTGGTGGCACCATTGCTACATACTGGGTTGGGAATTGTCACCTTGTACCAATCGAGCCGGTCTGACAGAAATGGATGAGCTATACTTTATAAACTAAAGCTGTGCATGTTCACCGGTCTCACGATTCGAATCGGTTACAATTATCTTATCTACTACTCCCTTTGATTCGATTCACTGATGCATCAGTATGTGTTGCATCCTCAGTTTTCTTCATTGGTTAATTCAGTCAGTCAGATAATTATGAACTCCCTGTTTATTTATAATTATTTCAGAAATCAATCTGGATGTCCTGATATTGACATCATAAACATGTAAACAGTGATGTTATTTACAACCTCATTATTCAACTTCATTTTATCATTGCCGGAGAATCGAGAATCATCATTCCTACACAGTAACATCCTGGTTAAGCAGCGAGGGTGAGATTTCAGTAAAACAGTGTGTTTTTTTCTCTCTCCGGTCTTTCTGTAGTCAGTTCAGACAGAATATGGACGTTAAGTAGATGTTTTTTATGCTCTCCTTTATGGCCAGAAAACATTTGCCTGTACGTATTCTAGTCAAATTTTAATTAAACACAGAGAATATTGTTGAGGTAAACATTTGTTAATGGACAAAGTTGTTTAAAATCCCTTTAGTCTGTTCGCATATGCTAACCACTAGCTGGCCAATGGTATTTTCCATTGACATTAGCCTCCAGCTAACTTTTTTATACATTTTGATGTGCAATATTGCTTAACTTTACTGAGACAATGAATGTATTTCCAGTGAGATACTGATGTATTTTCTTTATGTCTCCTTAGTTTTACAGTTTTTCTAAGTAAAAGTTTCTAAACAGATTTAGCCTCGGATCTTGGGAGACTGTTATCTGTTGCAGCAGCTAGATCACAGAATACAAAATATACATACAGGATTTTTATTATAATCGGTTATGTTTTGTTGTGGCATGGATATGTAGAATCGTCCATGTCTGCATCTTGATGCACCGTAGAAACTATTAAATTCAACACGCCTATTTTAACACAGAGTCAGTGGAGGAGGAGCTTGCTGCCATTGTTGCTAATGCCGTGTATACACACCGAATGAATAATGTGTCCAAACTTTTGACTGCTGCTGTCATTTTCACATTTTATGTTCCTCCATCACAAGTCAGTGTTAAGATGGATGTTTCATATATCCAAGGATCTACATTAACTCCTTCCAGCCTGCCAAAGGCGGGTTAAAATTCAACTTGGCGGGTATAAATAAACACTTTGGCCATTTTGGTGGGTGATAAATTAGTGAATCATCCTTTAAGAGAACAGCCTCCTCCTGTTGAGGAGAGCCCAGTCTCCAACCACTGCTGACCAGCCAGGGAGTGGGCGGGACCTTAATTTGATGAGCACACCATGCGGCCAATCTTAATGTGTTAAACGCTTCACAAAGCGTCACAGTCTTCACACTTTAGCCTTTATTTATCTAATTTGTTTGTTGTAGTTCAGTGTTCAGTTGTTCATTTAAAAGGTTTGATTACAAAGTAAACCAATGATGATGATTAGAATTTAAAAAAAGAGCATGAAAGCACTTTGGACTCGGCTCTTCTAAGAAAGCCAGAGTCAGATCTCCCATGATGAATACACTACATTTCATAATAACACTGTTCAACGACGTGTCATCCATCCATTGTTTCTGTGTGTGTGGTGGTGTTTATGAGCTACTGCCTGAACAAAATGGAGATGAATAAGGAGAGTAATTCAAATGAAGTCAGATGTGTAGAAGGGAAAACAAAGGTGTGGTGGTGGTTAGGGACAGGTTAGTAAGGTGCTTTGTTGCTTGCTGTAAAGGAGTTTTTCAGCATCTTCATAAAAAATAAATAAATGAAAAGCATTTAAAGAAACATGTATAATTAAATGCATTCACTTGCACTATAATCTGGATTATTATACCAGATTTCTGACTGGCTGGTAACTTTACCAATCTAACAGCCACGTTGGCTGATGATCAGCAAAGTTCTTTAGAGCTTTGCATGTTTCTGAGAGCTGGACAGAAAGATGTCAGCCAACCAACATCAGTACCGTTAGCTGCTTGTGTTTAACTAGAATCGCCTGGTGGGAAAACTGGTGGTGACCTCTAGTAGATCAAGGATTTTACAGCAGCGCTCCAGTTTTGTTTCATTTCTGTCCAGGTTCATGAGGAGAGTGATGTGACATCCTTCTGTCATAATCAGTTTGCATACCTTAGCCACTTACAGTACTACTAGCTACTAGCAAATCTTCTAAATACTAAATGGACTGTAATTATTTTTTTGACCACTCAGAGCACTTTTATTCCACATGTCACACACACTAATACAGCACTTCTATTGCTTATTATGCTAAGTGCTTTTCACCCATCACACTCATTTATACCCTGATAGACACATTAGGAGGTAACATAGGGTTCAGTGTTTTGCCCAAAGGCACAGCATGGAGTCAGACAAGCCTGGAATCGATCCATAGATGACTGCTCTTCCTCCTGAGCTACAGCTGAACTTTCTGCTCTTTTCCACGCAGCTGCAGACGTACCAAAGCCTTTTCACTTCCAAGATACAAAGAAAGGAAGAAAACTAATCTTAAAGTATGTAGAAAATGTTCTAAATAATTGCCTGGACTGAGAAAGGTCATAACTGGGTTACTTAGGTATTTCACTTCATAAACTATGCATGTGGATGCTCCAAACGTAATTTCGATGTTCTTCTCTGACAATGACAATAAATACTTGAATTGATTTGAAAAAACTGGACTTGGATAGTTAACAAATAAAACATAGAGAAACAGCACAGGTCCGATACTATTTGTAGACCTTACAGTGCATCTCATCTATTTTTCCAAGTCAATCACTCCCTACCCACAGTTCATTGCTGACAGCAGATTTTATCGATGCATTCTGCCAGCAAAGACCCCACTAAAGACCACATTATGATCAGGGTTACTCCTGCAGAGGCTTTGGCCAGGCAGAAGCAATTCAGATGCAATTCTGTCAGCATGTGTGCATGTGTGTCAGGACCATTATTGTGTCAGAGCTTACAGTGTAATCTTGCAGACACAGAACACTCTGTTTAAGGATAGCGCTGGTCCAGCCTAGATTACTGTGTCTCCTGTCAGCCCAGGGTATTGTTGTTCCACAGATTACCCTCTTACTGCCTCACACTGCTGGGCTCCGTGCATTTATCTACAGGGAGACAAACATTGATTTCTCCTCTTTCCTTTCTCTTCTCCCTTTTTCTTTATTTATCCAAAGCTTGTTTAGAACCACTTTGAACCATTTGCAGTCATTTAGGCCACACAGGATCGAAACAAGTCTATAAAATGACGTGACTGCGTCCATTCCAACATATATGTTGTTCTGCATTTTCTTCTGCAAGCTTGTGGCATCTTCGTACAAAAACATGCTGTGTAAATAAGAAGGTTTTAAACTGTGAAGGCAGAGATGCCGATAAATTACTTCAGCTTCAGTTAAATTCCAATAGTTATTCAACTGCTTTGGACTTCAAACTACAGAAAGAGTCAAACACAATTTTTGTGACAAAGTTTTATCCTTTTTTGAGACAAAAACACACACATACTGTACCAACACAGACACAACAACAGGTCAGTCTAAGTTTAATCATGTGGGGCAGCCATGCGGATGGAGAAAACCTTGTATTCTGTGTGATGTGGCCACTGGGCCTCTGCCCCGCTGCTGATAAGCCCCAATTCCACCAGGAGCACAAAGCAACCAGTCACCTGAAAGACTAGAAGGAAATGACTAACTACTAGCCAGAGCACCTGCCCTAAAACGACTTAAAAACATAAAGGGAGGGGGAAAGATAGCAGGAAAGAAGGGCCATGCTTTCAAGTTCACTTTTATCCCAGTGAGTGTGCTGTTTTGTTGTGTGAGGAGACCAGAACCAAAATGCACAAGTGGCTTTAAAGAACACCACAGGGGCAGTACATGTGCACACACATGCACTAACATACTTTAGTCAAACGATTTTATAGGGAATAATCCAAAATGAATCTGCAGCCAGTGGAGTGAAATTAGGCTCACATCACAATATGACTGAGGCAGTTATGATATGAGGCTAACGAGCTGAACTCTCAAAATAAATGATGAATAAACAAGTAGATGTCAAGGCTGATAGTGAAGAATGGAAGACCTCACACTGTACAGAGGCTACAGCTCCTTGATGCAGCTGGTCTAGGTTTGAGTCCCAGCCTGGTCCAGATCCTTACACCGGTCTCTCCAACCGTCTATCCGACACCCCTTTTCTGTCCAACTACTGTTACATGAAGCCCATTAGATCCCAAATGTCCTTTCTAAGAATACTGAGACTATAACACCAATTTTGACACAGAAAAGTCTGACGTTTCTGAGTAATCACACAGCCTGATGCAAATATCTGCAGCAGTGATTTTAAAAAGAGTGAGCACAAGAATCTTTAGATGCGTGTGTGTTGTTAAGAGACAGAATGTCTTTTGCCACATGAATCAGAGTTTTGCATTGTGAAACATGAAGTGGGTACTGCAGACAGTCTGTTGTCTTTAGGACTCGTGGGACACCAATCTGCCCTTTTACTGGATCCACAATCAGCTTCTATTCTTGGCAAATGTACTGTAATCCCTTTGGAATATTGAACAATTTCCATCCATTCTTTTTTTTCCAGTTGGTAGACTTAACCACCTTGTCATCAAGCCTTGGGATTACCTACCAAACCAGGGATGAACACTGCTTTCTGTCCTTTTACAGTCCACACATCTCTGTGATGATAAAAGTATTTACCAGATAAACATAGTATACAACAGGGCTGGGTATCATCACTAATTTCCTGAATCGAGTCGATTCACAACAGCCCATTTCAATTAGAATGAATCCAATTCTATTCGATATCGATTCATTTACAGCTAATTATGTAACACCACCTATCGTTCTTAAAAATTAAAGACATTCTCAGATAAGTATTTTTATAAAACTCTGAGTGCATTTACATGACAATCAAAATTTGTTATCTGGGAGTAATTAGATTACTGTAATAATCTGATCTGACACATCTACATGCATTTCTGAAATATCATAACAGTACAGTGTTTCCTCAGATTCAGAGCCAGAAATGCTGTGATGAAAAAAATCCACTCAGGACAGAAAAAAGTTAAACTTTTTAAATGTCCTGATGAAAGAGTTTCATTCAGCGGAGTCTCTCCAAATATTCTTAAAGTCACATCACGGATGTTAATAAAACCTACAAAGAATATTGGATCCATTTAAAGCCGTAACGGGATGCAGAAATTCCTTCGATGACGTAGACTCAGCTCGTTCAGCTATGCCAGTTGCCATGACGACCGTGATGCTCCGTAACACGGGAGCAGGAGAAATCCTCCAACTGCTCCTCCCTGCAGCAAGATGCTTCCATCTCCACCTGCTGAGAGAATCTAGAAACCTGACATTTCTGTCTGACTTCCAGCTGGTTGAGGTGTTTTCCGACGCGTGCACTCTGTCCTCTGATGAAAACCTGTGTGTGTGTGCGTACATTTCTGTGCGTGTGTGCTGACTGCCATGGACACAAAGAGCAGCTATGACATGTCGTCATGGAAACCAGATAAGAAAAAGGACGAAAAGGAAACCTGTTCTAGAGGAAATGTCACTTTAAATGACTATATCAGATTTATTCCAAAGTACATATGTGACATCACTTCCTGTTGTGGAACATGGCAGCGCAGTCTAAGCATTAGCTGCTAATATGAGCGCCTGCGGTCTTAGCACTACCTGCTAAAGTAAGTTGTAATACGCTGCAAAGGACTTTACAGGTGGATGTAATCCACACTGGTGAATGAAAACGTCTGAATATGACATCATCTCGGCAAGGGAAGCTGATTGGACGGAGGCGACACAGGAAACCAGGTGTGTGCATATATGCTAAGATCTCACTAAGTTTAAGTCTCGGTAAGTCACGCGAAAGTAGTGTCACGTTACTGGAAATGAGGACATATAAAAAACTGATGTCCAAGTTTTATAAATCGATATTGGATTTATTTGATTTGAATCCATTCAAATTAATAAATCGATTTTTAAATGCAGTCCTAGTACACAAAGTTTACTCAGTATTTTCTTACTGAAATAAACAAAGTGTGACCACTAAAGCTTGCATATGGTGTTTAGCGTCAATGGTAGCTTATAAACATTACCCAGGCCATGTGCCACTATTAGATTCCTAATAGATTCCCTGAACATTTGTGAATTCAGAGTTGTACGAATTTTTGTTTCACCAGGTGCCAAGCTATCTGTTGTAGCCAAAACAAAAGTCAGTATCAAGATAAACCTATGTAGCATATGTGCATGCAGTCAGAGATGGACTATAATTACAGTAAACAACAGAGGACCTCTAGTGGTCATGAGAAAAACTACATATTAACAGTAAAATAGTGCTCATCACAGTGAAAGCCTTCACAGCCTTATAAAAAGCATATACCCCATGTGGAGATGCTTGTATGATGCTTATTTCCTTTGTACTGCTTATATGCATCCTCTTATACTTATGCTTGCTTTGAAATTGAAATTGTGTTCTAATAATATAATAAATAAAATAAAAATAAACACTTTCAGTGTCGATGGTTTCTAGGAGACCACATGAGTCCTGCATTTTAAATGAGCTTGGCCCTCCTCTTCAGTTTTCTCTCTTTCTGTGTTTTTCCCTCTTTATTTTTTCATGATGAAGTTTCATCCTGTATGTTTTCTTTCTTTCTTTTTTTTGTGATGTGGTAAAATGTATTAATAGACATGGTTCCCAGAGGAGCTCCAGAGCCCATGCAGTGATTTCCACAACAGGATAATTGCTGCAAACAGCTGGTTGACTTATGAAAACACAGTTTAATCTCACAAAACCTTCATCTGGACACTGTCAAGAACATTTAGCGTACGTTTTCTCCACCAGATGGAGGGGCAAGGCAAGTCTTATCTTCTGGCAAAAAGCCTTGCAAAGAGATGCAAAGCCTTGGAAGAGTACACAGCTGTCAGCTTTACCAAGTAACATTAAATGAGCTCTGCCTCGTGAACACTACTGTAGAAACTGACTCTCTTTTCTTATGCGGGATTATACAATGTCTTTAATTTGTCTTTGTCTCTAAACCAGTAATCCAGACTTTTTTCCAGGCTTTCTGTCTTGGACAAAAATAAGAGTCGTGTCCTTGACAGAAAAATTCATTCTTACATTTTTTTCTCCCTCCCTCACAGACATAAACACACTCATGCAATTACAGTCAAGTAAATTCACATATGCTAACCATAGTGTTAGAGAGAGCACAATGGACACACACACACAGAAATGGATAGAGATCAGCTTATTTTATTCCTGCATGTCTGTCAGAATATGTTATGAATACAGATGGCAGCTGTGGCTGCACTGACAGGCAGAGCTACAACAACCGAGCAGCTGTTCATTTGTCCCAATAGAAAGTACTTTATGATACGTCCCCGCTGCCCCAAAGATTGTCTCTGACAGGGAACACGGAACAGCAGCCCATCACATTAAACCTTCCACGCTAGACTATTTTGACAAGACAGCAACAGGGCCATTTGGATTCTGGCTTCCTGAGCGTCTCAATTCCTTTTTTAACTGTCTTTTAGAAAAAGCAGAAAGTCAAAGCTGATAAATTCTTTTCTGAGGGACAAAATCACTGACTCAAATCCAAAATACTGTTCCACCTTGAACATATCTAAGATTCAAAACTCCTAAAAACTTTGTAGACCATGCACTCGTCCCCATCTGTCATATTATAAATAAATAAAGTTCCGCCTAAAAAAGATAAGTTTCTCCTTTTCATGTACAACCTGTTCACAGCAGTATATAAGAAGTCTGAGGATGAAGTCTTTGTAAAAGATGGTCTGTATAACTCCACGACTCCCAAAGGTTTAGCTAACACAGCTGGTATTTGCTGTGTTACATAAAATCAACATCCATCTACATCTTTTTCTCTATTTTATTTGAACTCCTTTAAAAGAAATTGCACACAAACTCTAAACTTTTTGTAAAAGACATTGTATTTAGATGCCACTGTTGGGAGGAAACATTGTACATTTATTTATTATATTATATATTTTTAAATCTATACTAGAGATTATCCAATTATTTATTTTTGGTACTTTCACAACATTTCAGTCAATGAAAAGCACAAATATGACCTTGTGACAAAGACCTTTGATCCTTTTGCAAAAAGGATTGATAGTATCACTCAACACATACTTCAAATTAAAATATGTGCATCATTTTATGTAAGTATTTTGCTTTACACATTACCTACTGGATATCAGCACACTGGCTGTTTTCAATGTACACCGAGGCTCATTCAGCGAAGAAATCCAAGAGGACGTTATTGAAGGAAGTGAGGAAAAAACAGTGAATAGAACAAGAGACATGAATCAACATCCAACTGACTTTTACTGGTTAGAGAGAGCTCAGAAAAGAGAGACGGTATTCAAGACAAATGCTGATTTAGCCATTGTCAGTGAGAAAAGCTGACAAAATTCAGTAGTGGGGCTTTACATACATTTATTTATTCGACTTTTTGTACTCCAAAGTACATATGACTTATGTACTAGATTAAAGTTATTTCCACTAAATTTATCTTATTAAAGCCGAAGTTCCATTTACAGCGTGCTGTCCTTCCACAGACACTGTTGTCTACATGCTGCATTCAGTAACAACACGGAATAAGGAGTATCCAGTGAGGTAAAAACTATATCAAGATTAAGAACGACTTGATTTTGGTTCTTCCTCTCTAACTTCAAATTGTATTAAATGTCATATAATTTACAGCAAACACTCAGCTTAAGTTTTACCACATTGTTGATGTCAATCCAAACTTTAGAGGGAAAAAGATTATCCTTGTATGAGCTTCTGTGGATGTTTTTAAACAGCAAATTTCCACAACGTTTCTGTGCCGTTATAAAAAGATTGCGGTGTGAAGAGGCGTCACACGATTCCACACATCTGAAAATTAGCTGGGTAACCTGTTCTATTCTGCTCACATATCTGGAACAAATGATAAAAGTGATATGTACATTTATCAGATTATGGATGATGAATAACTGAGCAAATGGAAAAAAAAATTGCAAATACATTTAATTTATAATGTAATCTAAAAAGTGAAACTGAATCAGAGTAAAAGCACACCAGCAGAAAAAATCTTGAACTGAAATACTTTCAAGGGCACGAGCCGTATCAGCACATTTAACTTCTTCCTACTACATTTAAGCATTTGTCTGTGTCAGATAAAACCTCCCAATGTGCACACCCATGAACACACTTGTACAACTGTCCTTCATAACACGCCTCTAACCTGACATGCACCATACAAATCCTTTCCTGTTCTCCTGTTTTGTGACAGAGGTTTCTGGCCAGCTATGCCACCCTATCAGCGAGGGTAAAGCACCACATGTATCTTGGAACAAGTGAAGCAATCATGCAAAGCCAGGACTAATCCGTGACACCCGTTAGCCATCCCCCAAGACAGACCGGCACTGACAGGGCCCCGCTGCCCTATGCCTGGTGCAACACCCAGCAGCACTACCGTCTTTATCTGCAGGACAGATGGATTGCAGGTAGGCATATTCTCCTGGTCATCACGGAGGACACAGCAGAGGGAAAAATGCAGAGGGGAACACAGACAGAGAGACAGGTAAAGAGAGAAAGAGAGCAAAAAATAATGCAGAGAGTAAGCTGCAGGGACTTTGAATGACAGGAGCGATAAGGTCCATCATGGTCTTGTTATGAGGAGCAGGGGGGAAATAGGATATAAGCCCAGTCAGACATGGAGCAGAATTAACAGAGCCAGGGAGGAGTGGAGATGAGATGAGCAGTGCAGGCGTGGAGGATGAGAATGAAGTGCAGATCAGGATATTGGTGGACGAGGGAGAAGGAAATAACAAGAGGAGGGAATAGACGTGAAGGACAAAAGGTGTTTGTCAATGTCTGCTCTGATTTGGTATCAACCAGTATGACATTTTGACAATAGCTACAAGTTGCCTGATACACTCTGACAAAGACGGGGTTAAAAAATCTAACTCAACACAGCAGAAAAGTCCAAAGATTCAAGTAAAACTGAGATTATGAAAGTAATCTGAGTAGCAGATGAGGAGGGAAGACAATTCTGATCTATTAGATGAAGAACTGGAACTGTAACTATTTCTTTTTATTATCTCCCCACCTCATAAAAAGGAGATTTAATCCTTACAATGAAAATTATGGCCAGAGCAGAACGAGCATCAGTAGGAAAATCTCATCAAAGTCACTTCATGACTTTGAAAGTGGAAGAAAGATAATTTATTCCTAGAGTCGTTAACAGGTCATAGGAAAATATCTGAAAATGTTTATGCTCTGCTTCACGTTGAAGCTTTTTTAGATTCTATCTTTTAGTATATTATCTATAGTTATAAAGGCATATTGTTGCAACAATCACAACAGCTTTTTTCTAAGGAGGATAATTAAAATCAAAGTTCATATTTAGTAAGAAATTATATTTTAATATGATCTATGCATTTGTTTGTTTATTTATTCATTCTTTTTTTTTTTTTTTTTGGCATCTGGCTGATTGGTCTCATAATTTTGTGCCTGTCATTTGTGTCCATATCATGTCATGTAACCACATTCAAAACTAAACTAACTTTATTCTACAACATGGTAGAACAGTGCAAACCTCACCAACAGCTAAAACAATTCAGATTAGTGTTGCATTCAGAAGCTAATGTGCATGATATGGCTTACACCATGAACACATGCTCCATGTCTTAGTCTGTTTCTGGTGTTTCTTCAGCAGCGCCACCTACAGGCTTGGCATGTATACCACAGCGTTTTCAGCGTGGATGCACACGCTTTGGGAAAATTTCCATCTTCAGGAAAACTCTTTCAAGGCAAAATGGGTTCTGTCTCCGGGTGGATTTAGCCTAGAGCTGTGGATAACCAGGTAATATGAGCCAGAACTTCTACCAGGACCACTGCGAATGTCAGAAAGCAAAACACAATATCTCAGCATGAAGTTAGTTCACAAACACATGGAATATTATTACAAGCCTTAAATCAAACAGCCAACGTGATGCTCTGACATTATACTAATTAAATGCTCCTGGTAACCCTGAATCCAAATGGAAGGCCTTTTCCAATTTACAGTTTGCCTTTTGCATTTTTAATCCTACATTTTTTAGTAATGTAGAATTGAAAACACAAATAATTTATTACCCAGTTAAATGTGTACTTATTTACACCCTCAAAGTACAATGAAATAAACTGAAAAATGCCATTTTAATGAATCATTTTAACTCAATATTTAAACTTTACAGACAAAATCTCCTGATATTTTTCCATTGGGAGATTTTTCTTTTATTTTTCTATTTCCTTCTCGATCTTCCTACCTTTTAAATAAACTCCTGTTCTGAGACTCAACATTATGCTGTAAATAAAAAGGCTTCACTTGTTTACAATTCCTTTAGTGGAAGAATAATATTCAACACATTCAGTGCAGAGAGCAGAATAAGAAGCAGAAGGGGAAGAGACTCCCTGCTGGGGGATCTAAGGAGCTGAGTGCAGGTTTGAAGCAAAAACTTTGCTAGCTATGAATAGCTATGAGTAGAGCTGCGGTAGGTAAATCTGAGGAAAAATAGAAGCTCTCTATGCAGGGATAATGTTTGCTGAATCCAAATAAAATGTTAACTCATAAAACAGTGCAATGAATGTGTAACAACAGGGAGGAAAATGTCCACAGAAAATTCACGTGTTGTGTTTTCTCTTTCATAAGTAAGACATTTTTTTTTCCTGCTAATCCTTCAGTCCTCTCTTTCTCTGCTTGACTCCTGTTCACAAGCTGGAAGACACATTTCTAGAGCTTTCGTCTTGTCTGCAGGAAGGCGGTGGTTTCCTAAATAAAGGATTTGAGATTCCTCCAAATAAGGGAAATTTGGAAAGTCCCATGAAAAGCTGAAAATATTTAGTTGAATAATTCATATTAACCCATTAAGACCTTGCCCATGAAAAAATATTAAGAAAAGTCCAATTTTTAAAATATGAGGTCTTTATTTGGCCCTTTAACAAAATGTAACAAAAAAAATGAACATTTTTTGGGGGTGATATCTACCATTTATTACCATGTGATAGTTTAAAAATATTATAATGTGGTTTTCTGCTTCTGGGTTTCTATCAGGGGACAGAAGATGAGCATCAGATTGTGCTCTACAGGATTTTGAGCAAAGTTTATACCATAAGTGGAAGCAAAATGTCTCAGAAACTGTATGTGACAAATATGTCACATCGGGCTCGTATGGGTTAAACCCGAGTGCTGCTGGAACAAGCTCAGCACCCATATACACCCATGACATGACAGAAGCATCTGAGAGGAGATTCATGAGCATGTTGAAGGTGTTCAGGGAGAGGATTTATACAGGAGCTTAACGCCTTCAAACACGTCTTCAGACACTTGTTTTATAAAAGCTCCATTTCTCCACACACTTAAACGGATCTCTTCCCAGTGAGAAATGAGGACATTAAAAGGGACATGGACATGGTGCACTCCACAAGGCCCTGCCGAGCCCTCTGAGCTGTAACATTTCACATCTGAGCTGCTCTCTTTACAAGCTCCCCTGACACTTCGATGCATCATGGGAGGGCTGTAAGGGAGGGCTGGATGGGGCAAAGTGCCATGTGTCTCAAAGCTCGACAACAGCTGTGGGCGTTTCCATAAAGAAACACACATCTCAGTGTTACAACTGCACCTTAAGGTGGAGGGAGGGTTGTTCTCTACCAGACCTCTTTCCTTCTTTCAGTTTTATAACCTCCAGCAGTGAAAAGAAGAGAGGAAAAGGGACAAGAACACAACCAAAGTGGCAACTTTTTAAAAATTTCATCATGCTTGGTCACAAATTAGCAACAGGTGTCATTTATTTGTTCTTTCTTACATGTTACTGTTGGAATATGACTCACAGGTTAGCTTGTTAGCTTTAACGTTATTCATTAATGTTTTGCCAACTAACCAAACTATTACTTTACTCTCATTGCTGCTTGAAGCTTTTAGCATCTACCAGTTAATGCCTCTTCCTTAGCAAACACGGACAGATATCTTCATAAGAGATGTCTTATAAAAGTATAATGCAGGTCATGCAGATGTAAACAGGTCTTTGAATGGTTGGAAACACTAGTATGTAGGCAGGATTATATAATAATAATGATAATAATAATAATAAAATGGTAGGATAGCCTTCACTCAAGGCTCGCCGACACGTTTGAAGAAGAAATTTTATAGAGGATATTGACTCTGCTGACCGGATGTCCTCAGACAGCTCGTTCCAGAGTTTAGGGCTTTGGACGTAAATGCTCTGTCACCTCTTCAATTGAGTCTCTGGGATAACTAAAAGCCCTCTGGCACAGGATCTCAGACTTCTGACAGGCTCATGGGTGTAAAGGTTCTAATAAATAGAAGAGTAAAACGCCACAAAGGACTTTAAAAGTCAACAGTAAAATCTTAAAATCAATTCTAAAACATACTGGGAGCCAGTGCAAAGATGCTAAAATAAGAATAATGTGCATTCTCTTCCTGGTTGTAGTTAAAAGTCTGGCGGCTGAGTTCTGGAAAATCTAGAGTCCATTATTAGATTTTTAAAAAACTGTTGCAGTAGTTTAGGAGTGAAGAGATCATGTAACATGTGAAAGCTCAGCATACCAGAATCAGTGGCTCTAATAGGTACATTTATGTATCGTCACATCATGTTTCTGAGTAATGTGACCAAGAGAATCCAAATAAACAAAATAAAGGTGGTCCTACAACTGACCCCTGAGGAACACCACATTTAACCAAAGAAAGCTGGACCTGCAGTTATTGGTTGCAACGCGAAATAGTCTAAAATATGATGAGAACCACTGTAAAGCTGTTCCAACCCTGGGCCTCAGAAGAAGATTCAACAGAACATGGTGGACTTCCGGTCTGAGTAAACGCTGGCGTAGCTGTCGCCGCTGTCGCCGCTGCTCACCGGCAAAGAAAAACAAAAAAAAATTTGAAACATCACCTGCTGTATACCTGGCCAGTAGCCTCAACGCTTTCTCTTGACAGCGACGGCGTTCTATTGTCAGCTGCCCACCTGTCAAACTGCTGACCTGTCAAACAGCCCACTGATCTACAGCTTACCCGCGGATCCCTGGCTTTCCAGCCTCACTCCCGAGAAGGATGACGTGGATTCTCCGTGTGTTGCTGTGGTTTGCAGCTGGCTGGCTCCTGCTGTCACTTGTCCAACTCCAAGCTGACGCACTGTTCCAGTACTCAGTTGCTGAACTTCTGAAGCTCCGACGCCATGTCGACGTTTTCCAGCCTCCTTCTGGTCTCCCCATTCCTCCGGAGATCTTCTTCCAGCCCTGCCGGAGGTACGTCCACCGTGGATCGCGTGGCAAGCAGCTTTACAACATCTCCGGGTCCTCAATACCGACCTTACTCACCTCACGCCGACGCTCTCCGATCATTCGCCGGGATGCTAACTGCGCCACCCTGGCTAGTTTGCCAAGGGCAGGTAACTCTGCCTGCAAAAGCAGCCACGCGACCGCCACCTTTGGTCTTCTGAACATACGCTCTCTCAACAATAAGGGCCTTTTAATAAGAGATCTTATTGTAGATCATAATCTTGACTTTTTATGCCTGACAGAGACTTGGCAGCTGCCTGATGATTTTATTTCTCTAAATGAGTCCGTCCCGCCGGGCTTTGTTTACGTCTGCCTGCCTCGTGCTTCTGGACGCGGTGGAGGTCTTGCATTGCTCCATCGTGAGAGCTGGAAAGTTGTGCCGATTCCTGCTGCTCCGGTCTTCTCCTCCTTTGAGTATTCTGCATCACTGCTGCCCGGTCCCTCTCCCACAGTCGTTACCACCGTCTACCGTCCTCCAAAATATAACAAGGATTTTTTGAATGATTTCTCCCTCCTCCTTACCCATCTTTCTTCCCTCTCCCACAACTTGATCATTCTAGGTGACTTCAATATTCATTTGGACAATCACAGTGCTCCTCTTTCCAGGGACTTCTCGTCCTGCCTGGACAGCTTTGGTCTTCATCAATACATTAATTTTCCAACCCACTGTAAAAAACATATTTTGGATTTAGTCTGCTGCTCTGGTATCGCCCCTACTGGTTGTAAATCTCATTCTGTTGCTTTTTCTGATCACCAGCTCATCACTTTTAACATCAAGGTGCAGCTGTCTAAAATTATACTCCCTCGCATCATCTCCTTTCGTAATATAAAGGACATAAACATCGAAACTTTCACATCTGATATCAATAATTTTCCCAGTGTATCTTCCTGTTGCTCACCTGATGACCTGGTTTCTTTTTATGACAAAAGTCTTCACACTCTCCTGGACATCCATGCTCCTCTGCGATCTAGATCAGTCTCCTTCACCCGCTCAGCACCCTGGTTTACTCCTGCCCTACGTCAACTGAAATCCCGCGGCCGTCAGCTGGAACGCCTTGCCAACAAAACTGGACTCACTATTCATAATAATATGTACAAGGACCACATCACTGTGTACAAGGCCGCTCTCTACTCAGCCAAATCTGCATACTACTCCAATTTAATCCATTCAAACAGTCATAACTCTAAAACCCTCTTCTCTCTTCTCACTTCCATCACTAAACCTCCTGATTCTCTTCCCCACCATATGCAATCTCACGATTTCTGCAACAAACTCATGTCTTTTTTCATTTCCAAAATCACAGATATCCATACACACCTCACTTCAACTGGAGCTGCAGTCGCTGGAGGTGACCCCACTACCTCCTTCCCATCTCTTACAACCACTTTTTCTAGTTTTGACCTTCCCTCAGTCCAAACCATCTCTGACATTATCCATAAATCCAAACCTTCCACATGTCACCTTGATCCACTTCCCTCCATCCTGGTTAAATCCTGCTGCTCCTCACTTGCGCCTCTCATTACCAAAATCATCCACTCTTCATTGAGTTCTGGTTTGGTCCCTTCTTCACTCAAATCTGCCTCAGTCACGCCCATTCTGAAGAAACCTGGCCTGGACCCAACCAACTTCATCAACCTTCGTCCCATATCCAATCTCCCCTTCATTTCCAAAATTTTAGAAAAATCTGTTGCCTTTCAACTTCATAATCATCTGCTGTCCAACAATATTTATGAGCAGTTTCAATCTGGCTTCCGTCCCCTCCACAGCACCGAGACTGCACTTATCAAAATTTCTGATGACCTACTCATGGCTTCCGACTCTGGACTGCTTTCCATCCTCATTCTCCTGGACCTCACAGCAGCCTTTGATACCATTTCTCACGCTACTCTTCTAAGTCGACTCTCATTTCTTGGCATCACTCACACCCCAATAGCCTGGTTTACTTCATATCTCTCTGATCGAACACAGTTCATACAACTCAAATCTCATAAATCTATTTCCTACCCCGTTTCCGCTGGAGTGCCCCAAGGTTCTGTACTGGGCCCCCTCCTTTTTATCATCTACATACTCCCACTCGGCCACATCCTTCGTAAATATAATATCAATTTCCACTGCTACGCGGACGACACCCAGCTCTACCTCTCAACTCAACCATCTGCCTCGCTCCCGCCAACCGCCCTCACCCTCTGTCTTGAAGAAATCCAGTCTTGGTTCTCATCCAACTTTCTAAAACTAAACAGCTCTAAAACGGAAGTCCTCTTGGTAGGCACACCTCACACCCTATCCAAAGCCAATAAATGTTTCATTACTCTTGATAACTCAACTGTCCTCCCCTCCCCTCAGGTTAAGAGCTTGGGTGTCGTCCTCGACAGCACATTGTCCTTCCAGTCTCACATTAATAACATCACCCGGTCCGCCTATTTCCACCTACGTAATATTTCTCGTCTCCGTCCTTCCCTCACTTCCCAAACTACTGCCATTCTAGTTCACAGCCTGATCACATCCCGCATTGACTACTGCAATTCACTTCTTTTTGGCCTCCCCAATAAGTCCCTCCAGAAGCTGCAGCTCCTCCAAAACTCTGCCGCACGTGTTATCACTCGGACCCCCATTGCTCATCATATCACTCCCATCTTGCAACAACTCCACTGGCTCCCCATCAAACAAAGGATCATCTACAAAATACTGATCATCACTTTTAAGGCACTCCATAACTTGGCTCCATCTTACATCTCTGATCTCCTTCATCCACACACCCCTTCCCGCACACTGCGTTCCTCCCATACCCATCAGCTTTCCGTTCCCCCGGCACGTCTGGCAACAATGGGGAGCAGGGCGTTTAGTCGCTCGGCTCCTCATCTCTGGAATTCCCTCCCTCCTGATCTCCGTACAGTGGACTCCTTCCTTCTCTTCAAATCCAGACTCAAAACTCATCTGTTCAGACAGTCTTATC
The DNA here is from genome assembly GCF_017639745.1 of Melanotaenia boesemani. NCBI lineage: Eukaryota > Metazoa > Chordata > Actinopteri > Atheriniformes > Melanotaeniidae > Melanotaenia > Melanotaenia boesemani. Next base: position 36,006,524 of record NC_055691.1, read on the forward strand.
CCCCTTAAGTCCATATACATCTTTCCACAGTGTTTCCTTCCCCTATCACTTATTCTGTTTTGTGCTTTTAATGTTTTGCTTACTTTTAATGTCTTATGTTTGTACAGTGTCCTTGGGTGCTTTGATAAGGCGCTTTTTTTAAAATAAAATGTATTATTATTATTATTATTATTAACATTAGTGACACCCCCCACCATGTGTTCCGATATTAAATGTGGTTTGAGTCATAACTTCGCTGTTTATGTGTTAATGTGTAAAAAAACGTGTTAATTTCACTGAATAATGTCTTTGTATTAATGTGTTAATTTCGACAGCCCTAACTGAAATCCCAAATTAATTTAAGAAATGTAGGCGATGTATTTCTACAATGATCAGGAGACCCCCAGAAACTATTTTACAACCTTTGTGGTGGTTGCATTTTACTTTCCTGCAGATATCACATTTTATTTTTATGGTTATTGCAGATGCAAAACTCAAATCATATTTCTTGTCCTTACGTTGTAAAAAAAAATCCTTAGCGAAGTTATGGTACCCTTTTTCATTTTGTTGTTCTTTTGATCGATCTTCAGCTTCTGTTTAATAAAAACAAACTATTTTACTGAGATTAGTTTAGTTACAGTTAATCTGTCAATTTCTAGCAAGTCTGTCAGTTAAAAAAATGTTAACCCTTTTACACATAAATACATCAATGAAATAAAATGACACTTGTCATCCCATTCCTGGTCTTTAAAGGGTTAAATTAAATGTAGCACAAATCAAAGAACAGTTAATCAATCTACACTACTGTTCAAAAGTTTGGGGTCATTTCCCTATTGAATCCCATGGCAAAGTGACCCCAAACTTTTGAATGGTAGTGTAAGTAATTACTATTCTCCTCAAATGATCTCCAAATCAAATTAACAACAAACAACCTGCACATCCAGTTTCAGACAACATGCCTCAGAGTGCCACGATCATGGAGTTAATCAGAAGTCCTTCCAGCCAGGAGAGATCCGGCTGTTTGGCTGTGTGTCCTGAAGAAATGCAACATGTCCATTAGCCCTAACTGACTCTGACCTTTTACCTCCCTGGAGGGGAAAACAAATACACTCTTCACACATCCTGTGAAGCTGCATGTGAGTGACAAGGGAATTAACAAGAAGACAGCACTCAGTGGAAGATGAATTAGAGAAAAAAGAGGGAATGTTTCTCACCAGTGGATGTGTGAACTCAGGGGCGTGGTCATTCTTATCCGTGATGGTGATGGTAGCCGTTGCTGTTCCTGTTAGACCCACTTCACTTCCCGCCATGTCCTTAGCAACGATTTCCAACTCGTATGTTGTGGTTGGCAGGGTCTAGGAAAGAAATAAAATAAACAAAACAGATGAAATTATAGATGTGTACAAATAGATGCAAATATAAAAACAGCATAGAGATGGAAAAAATAGCAGTACAGTCTTTTTATGTAAAAATTAGAAATCCATAGGCAGTCCAGTTTTCTTGTGGTTCAGCTAATCTTCTTTTCTTTCACATCATGAAGCAATCATACTTATATAATCATCAGCAATTAATTTACTCAGAGGAAAAACGCAAAGAAAGCACAATTATCTAAACGTTTTATATTACCATCAAAGCCTTTTACAAAGCTTGAAAGCTTAATTGTCTCAACAGCTCACTTGAGGTCTGACAATCTGACATCAGTCTGACTGGATAAAGGCAGCTGCAAATCAGACTGATCCTGGCTATCCCATCATCATCATCATCATCATCATCATGTGACTAAAGAGCACTGATGTTACATGTCATGTTATTGGAAAGTACAGGCTGAAAAATAATAGCTTAAATCATTTGTATTCAAATGCTTTACTACTTGTGTTCTAGAAGTTGTAATTCCCACTCTGTTTCCTTCTATACTGTCTTTTGTGCGCATGATGTTTGTAAGTCAGATCTTGCTCTGGTGCTTAAAAACTGGATGGCAGAAAATTTGCTTCATCTTGTTCTCGTCTGTAGACAGTAGAGCCTCTCGGCCACCTTGCCTCTTGTGTTAAACCTTCAGTTAGGAACCTCGGGAACAACTCTGGTCGCTGGATGCTCATCTTACATCTCTGGTTTGCTCCTGTTTTTATCTGTTAAAAATATTGCCAAACTGAGTCAGATGGTGTCTCGCTGAGTTGGAAATGATCCTGCATGGTTTTACTTGTCCCCATAGACTCCCATGTTATTTATTTATTTTTTTTTTTTCTTTTTTAACCTGTCTTGTACAGCATCGTTGCAAACAGAATGATTGTCTGGCTGCTGTCTGGTGCTGGGCAATTTTACTCTATCAAGCAGGGATTTATACTACATGTATAAAGTCCCTCTTGATGAAAAACTTTATTAAATCAGACTCTTAATGCTGGACTCGACCGGAGGGGACAGAGAGAGAGAGAGAGAAAAGAAAGTAGAGAGAAGAGGGAGGGGAGAGAGAGGGACAGAAAGGGTGTGGGGAGTGCGGGTGGGGACTTGAAACATCATACAGAAGACCATGTAATCCATACTACTTACAACATATATAGCTACGATCATCCTAGCCAGTAGGTCATTACACAACTAGTTGATAATAGTAACAATAATAATAATAAGAGTAAGAGTAATAATAATAATAAGAACAGAAATAATTAAAAAAAGAAACAAAATATGATAATAGATATAAGTGAAACTGCTGTATTCAAGAACACGCGCAGAGAAACCTGTGTGGATGTGTTGGAGAACTCGGTCACACGGCGACGCAAAGACTGTGTGGAGACGTTCAGGAAGGAGTGACCATCTCCTTCCACTCCTCCATTTATCCTCCCACGCATACACCATTCAACCCTCACATACTCTGTCCTCCCACACACACACACCATCCATCCTTCCACACACACACCATCCTTCCTCCCACACACTCACCATCCTTCCACCATACACTCTCCCACACCTATCCCATCCTCCCACACACACATCATCCCTCCACCACTCATCCTCCCACACATACACCATCCTCCCTCTCACACACCATTCATCCACCTTCACACCTCCTATACACACACACACACACACCTTCCTTCCACTACCCATCCTCCCACACATACATCATTCTCCTACACCAAACATCCACCTTCACGTACCCCATCCTCCCACACACACACACCACCCCTCCATCACCCACTCTCCCAAACATACACCACTCCCCCACACACACACCATCCTCCCTCCCATACACCATCCATCCTCCCGCACACACACCATCCTTCCACCATCCATCCTCCCACACACTCCCCCATCCCTGCACCATACATTCTCCCACACATACCCCATCCTCCCACACATACATCATCCCTCCACCATTCATCCTCCCACACCCACACCACCCCCCCTCCCACACACCACGCATCCACCTCCACACACCCCACCCTCCCACACACCATCCCTCCACCACCCATCCCCCCACACCCACACCACTCTCCCACCCCCCCCCCCAACACACACACACACAAACACCATCCCCCCACCACCATCCTCCCGCCACCCCACGCCACGGGGGGACAGCCCCAGCCAGGAGGCGAGGAGACACGAGCCAGGCCCCCAACCCCCCACCCCGCCCCCGCCCCCCCACTCCCCACCCCCAAAACAGCACCTTCCCCCCAGGGCCAGCAGCCAAAACCCCCCGGGACAGCCCGCCTACGCCCCGGGCCATCCATGGAGACAGGGGCGCTTGAAGACCCCATCCCCCCTCCCTCCCCCACTAGTGATGGAATATATTATGTGCTGTTTGCAATTAAAAAAAGAGGGTTAAAATTGGGGGGCAGTAACTGCACTGAGGAGGGGGTGGGGCCACCTGAGCAGTCCCACCCACCTGACCTCGCATGTTCCACCCCCCAAAACGTGTTTGTATGTTGCAAATGTTATTTGTGCTCAGTGACTAAGTGGAATTAAAAGCTGGGAGGCATGCTGCCGCTCGGCGAAGCAACAGGGCCACTATGATGACCCCCCTGCCCCGCCCAGCGCAACAAGCACACCTCCCACAGCCCTACCTGTGTATGTAGTGAAGAGTGGGGGAGGGGAGGGGTCAGGAGATGTAGGTCCAGAGGGGAGTAAGCCTCCCCCCTGGAAGACGACCCGCCAGTGGCTTAGGGCGCCCCCGTCCCCCGCCGGCCCCGAAGGGCGTCACAGGCCCGGAGCAGGCACCCCAACCCAGGCACGCCACGAACCCCCCCCCAGGGGCCAGCCACCAGCCCAAGGGGCCACTTTCCTCTTTCTGAGTGGGAGGGGGGCGAGGCAAAGGAAGGGAACCCCAGGCCCACGCCCCCAACACCCGGCCAGGGCGCCCCCCAGAGGACACGTCCTAACCCCCTGCAAACGCACACACTTTTTTTTATTTTTTTTTTTTACCCCAGCCACTCACACACCCTCTCACACACCTCTATACACCAACACCTCAATACGTGCACATACCTCCACACACACACTTCACGCACATACCTATAAACACACACACCGGTGCCCACATACACACACACTCTCATACCCCTCCATACACATACACCACTACACACGCACTCACATACATACCTGCATATACACACAAGCACCTCCATACATACTCACGCCTCCACCCACTCCTTCACTCCTCCACACACACCTCGACCTCCACGTGCACACACTCATATATACACACCTTCACACACACCCACACACATCCCACATAGACCTCCACACACACACCCGCACACCACTCACACACACATACACGCACACACCTAGACCTTCATACACACCCACACACACATACAGCACACACATCCCTCTACACCCACCCACACACCCGCATACCTACAGACACACACACACACACACACCCACCTATATACAAACACACCCCCACCCAGGTTCCGGGGCTGCGACCAAGCACCAGGGCACGGACCAACCCCCAGCACGGCACATCCGGACGGGCCCAGCCCCCCCCCAGCAGCGGCAGACCCCCCACCCCCAGGAGAGGGGGGAGACCCGACACCCCAGAGCCCGGGGCCCCCACCCGGCCCACCCCGGGCCCGACCGGCCACCCGGCCAGGGGCCGACGAACACCGACCCAGGCACCCCGGCAGCCACCCCCCACCGCCACGAGGCAGTCCCACCCCGGGGCCCACCCAATGCCGCCCGCCCAGACCGGAACCCCCAGCCGACCCAGCAGCGGAGCAGCCGAGATCCCCACCCAGGAGACAACCGGAGACCCGAAGCCACCAGGGACCCCCCACCCATATCCACCCCCATCCCAGCGAAGCCGCAATCCTCCACCTACATTAGGTGATGTAGCCAGTCACAGGGGACCAGAGGGAATGAAAGTCATCTGATTGGTTCCTGGAGGAGGCAGACATTGTCTCAATGCTGATGTGATCTAACAGGAGATTTCTAAACTGCTGGATAGACAAATTATTCTTATCTTTCCAGTTCACAAGGATAGTTTTCTTTGCGATGCATAAGACTGCGAGGACCAAGTTTATGGAGTGTATTCCTATGTTAGTGTCACCCAGGTCGCCCAGTAGGCAAAGTGTGGGGTTTGCAGAAAAACTGGTTTTAAACCATTTTGAGAGATCTTCACACACCTTAATCCAGAACCTTTGGACAGGTGTGCAGGTGTCTGAGTAAAAAAATCCCTGGATCGTCGTCAGAATGCTGCTGCAGTATTCTCACATCTCCCGTCGTTCATCCAGCTGCACTCGCTAATTTATTTTAAATGTTTGGTTTTAACACATAGGGCATTTCATGGTCAAGCACCAGTTTATGTCAGGGAACTTCTGCAGCCATGCGTCCCCAGCAGGTCCCTGAGGTCATGTGATCTAGTCGCTCCAGCTCTCTGGAACTCCTTCCTTTGAGCCTGGGCTGTGATTTCATTTAAGAAGCAGCTAAAAACCATCTTTTTAACCTGACCTTGCTTAGTTTTTGTTGTGTTTTACATTTTCTTGTTTCTTGTATCTCTTTGTGAAGCACTATGTAATTTTTATCTTGATAGGTTCTATAGAAATTACATTTTATTTACTTTTTTACTTTTGTTGTGTGGTTGTGGAGCGCACACATAAAAAAAGGCTTCACTCTGCAACAACTCAGCCAGATTTATTCATTTGACTAGAGCTTGCTTAGCTCTATCTACACAAGTCTATGGTTTCTAGACATAACCAAAGATGTTCCCATGATTCTTTAATTACGTTTATCTTTAATCTGGGATGTCCTTGAACAAGAATCACAAGATTCCAACCTCTTGGGCCAGTTTTCTGCAGGTTTTCAATGTATCCCTGCTTCACCACAACTTCCCACCTGGTGAAGAAGCCCAACAACAGCTCTTCCTCCTCAGTAAGGTGAAGGGGACGGGACTCTCTTCTCAGCTGCTGGTGAACTTCTACAAAGCCTCCATGGAGAGCATCGTGTGTCTCAGTGGGGTACGGCAGCTGCACAGGACAAGAGGAGCTTAGCCCGGGTGGTGAGGACAGCTCAGGGGATTGTGGGCTGCCGTCTACTGGACGGCTGTGGCTCAGGCGATAGAGCGGGTCGTCCGATGACTGTAAAGGTTTGCGGTTCAATTCCCACTCCCTCAGTCATCTGTCGTTGTGTCCTTGGGCACTTGCCTCCAGTGTTGGCATTGCTGGTGAATGAATGTGGATGAATGTTTGGTGATGGTCGGAGAGGCCGTAGGCGCAGATTGGCAGCCACGTTTCTGTAGCTTAGCTTCACCAGGTATGAGTGAGGAGTGAAGCCTTTCTCCTAGTTTTCGCCCCCATTTTCACACCTGAACCGGCTTTGGTGCCGTGTGGACATAGCCTCAGAGACACTCACACCATCTCTACAGTAGAACAGATTCTAAAAGTGTAGTTTCTAGGCTTTCAAACACACGGAAATCTTAAAATATCTGAAGAACATGTGGCCATTTGAATGTTGACGGTTCTCAACCTAACTGTGAGAGTTCAGGTCTCACGTTTCTCTTGTGAAAATGAAATTTATCCGTTAAAAGGGACAGATCTATTTTTACATGAACACTACATGAATAAAACCCATTATGTTTGACATAAAGTGAATATATAATGTGTTTATGATGCTAATATTCTTGGTTTTTCATCTGCCTTTGCCTTTTATCTTCCAAAATCATACCTGGGCTTTGAATGGAGAACCTTTATTAACTATTCTGATTAGGAGTCATGTCAGCTTTGTACTTTTTTTGTCTTGACCCCAACATGCAGCTAGATTAGGGGTATGAGAAAGTACACAATATTTAAAACATGGAAATAAGAGTTTCTGTAAGACATTTTAGTTTTTTCTTTAATAAAGAGTAAAGTTTACAAGAATACCCAGAGACAACGAGTAGTACTCTTCCTGAAATGTAAAAAATGCTGCAACCTTGACTGTAGCTGTATGCCCTACAAGCCTGACATTTATTTTACATCACCTGGAGGAGGTAACTAAATCAGTTAGACCGGAAGACTGGAGCCAGAGCAAGAACAGAGCAGGGAATCAAGTTAAATAGATGCTGCATCTGCTGATGTTTGGATGGAAGGGAGAACGGATACATTCATGGTTAATGCTACAAAATATTGGAGAGGGTGGTGTTCAGTTTTAGAAACATTCAATCTTTTGATGTGAAGGCAGAGCAGATGTAAAATTATTTATTATTTATTTTTATCATTTCCCACCTAAAATGTCCACATTTCAAAGGGTTTCACACTGTAGCTCACCAAATTCAATTTGTCTTACAGCAGGTTTGTTCACAACTGCTTAAACTAAAATATTTTCTATATATTTACAACACAAAATGAGCAAAGGTCAGGCTGAAAATCAAATAATAGTAAAATTCCTCTTTTAGAAAACAGTGGAAACAAGCTAAATGCCCCTCAGAGGTTTAGTCATAAGATTCTACATTTTTCCACTCTTTATGATTCAATTAGAGGATGGCTTTCCTTAAACTGGAGAGCAAACAGCAAAATTACATGTCCAGTCCATTTTCTGGTCTGCCAGGATTTGCAATCTATAAAACAACAGGAGAATATACACATAGTGGTATTCATCGTGATCATAGCAGCAATAATAATTGTTTCATATAATTCAGCCAAGAGAAATGTTAAGTCTAAATAACATGGGAATGGGGGGCAAAGCCAATATTTTTTTAAGAGTTGCAATTCTTTTGCCCAGCTGAGGGTGTTAACTGCCACATGGAACATAAGGTGCATCCATCTATTTTACTAAAAAAAGCTGTAAGAGGTCTCTCTTGCCTCTAAGATTCACCTTGGTGTACATGTGTGGTTCTCTTCCCATCGTCCGCTGGTACAAACCAGAAAAAAATGCACCCGCTGGAAAACACACTTATGAAACAATAATGCTGCCATTTTCTAGTCTGGATGAAAAATAACAGCATACAGACTAGGAAAAACAGAACAACTCATGGAAAATTCTCTTTATGTAGGAGATAATCACAGGAATTCATCATGAGTCTGTCGTTTTACAGCATTATTTAGTAGAAAGGAAGTTGATGAAGCGGCATTGAAATGGTTCAACATGCTGGACTAGAACAGAAATGTGAAAGTGTGTATCTCCCTGAGTTGCATTTACATTTACAGCTAGGCCTAGAAACATTTGGACAATAACACAATGGCTCTGTATGCCACCTCATTGGGTGTGAAATGAAACAACTGAGATGTAATTAAAGTGCAGACTTTGAGGTTTAATTAAAGAGGTTGAAAAGCATTTAGGAATTGCAACCATTTTATGTGAAATCTTCTAATTTTTACACAATCAACATTACTGTAATTTTTTAAAATTTATTTATTTTGTTTAATGCATGCTGAGACTCCTTTACAAGTAATAAAGTCTTGAACCATGAACATCACCAAACACTGGCTTTCCTCCTGAAGTCGGGAACCATGAACATCACCAAACACAGGCTTTCCTCCTGAGGTCGGGAACCATGAACATCACCAAACACAGGCTTTCCTCCTGAGGTCGGGAACCATGAACATCACCAAACACTGGCTTTCCTCCTGAAGTCGGGAACCATGAACATCACCAAACACAGGCTTTCCTCCTGAAGTCGGGAACCATGAACATCACCAAACACCGGCTTTCCTCCTGAAGTCGAGAACCATGAACATCACCAAACACAGGCTTTCCTCCTGAAGTCGAGAACCATGAACATCACCAAACACAGGCTTTCCTCCTGAAGTCGGGAACCATGAACATCACCAAACACAGGCTTTCCTCCTGAAGTCGAGAACCATGAACATCACCAAACACAGGCTTTCCTCCTGAAGTCGGGAACCATGAACATTACCAAACACAGGCTTTCCTCCTGAAGTCGGGAACCATGAACATCACCAAACACAGGCTTTCCTCCTGAAGTCGGGAACCATGAACATCACCAAACACAGGCTTTCCTCCTGAAGTCGGGAACCATGAACATCACCAAACACTGGCTTTTCTCCTGAAGTCGGGAACCATGAACATCACCAAACACAGGCTTTCCTCCTGAAGTCGGGAACCATGAACATCACCAAACACAGGCTTTCCTCCTGAAGTCGAGAACCATGAACATCACCAAACACTGGCTTTCCTCCTGAAGTCGGGAACCATGAACATCACCAAACACAGGCTTTCCTCCTGAAGTCGGGAACCATGAACATCACCAAACACGGGCTTTTCTCCTGAAGTCGGGAACCATGAACATCACCAAACACAGGCTTTCCTCCTGAAGTCGGGAACCATGAACATCACCAAACACAGGCTTTCCTCCTGAAGTCGGGAACCATGAACATCACCAAACACAGGCTTTCCTCCTGAAGTCGGGAACCATGAACATCACCAAACACTGGCTTTCCTCCTGAAGTCGGGAACCATGAACATCACCAAACACAGGCTTTCCTCCTGAAGTCGGGAACCATGAACATCACCAAACACAGGCTTTCCTCCTGAAGTCGGGAACCATGAACATCACCAAACACTGGCTTTCCTCCTGAAGTCGGGAACCATGAACATCACCAAACACAGGCTTTCCTCCTGAAGTCGGGAACCATGAACATCACCAAACACAGGCTTTCCTCCTGAAGTCGGGAACCATGAACATCACCAAACACTGGCTTTCCTCCTGAAGTCGGGAACCATGAACATCACCAAACACAGGCTTTCCTCCTGAAGTCGGGAACCATGAACATCACCAAACACAGGCTTTCCTCCTGAAGTCGGGAACCATGAACATCACCAAACACTGGCTTTCGTCCTGAAGTCGAGAACCATGAACATCACCAAACACTGGCTTTCCTCCTGAAGTCGAGAACCATGAACATCACCAAACACAGGCTTTCCTCCTGAAGTCGGGAACCAGGAACATCACCAAACACAGGCTTTCCTCCTGAAGTCGGGAACCATGAACATCACCAAACACTGGCTTTCCTCCTGAAGTCGGGAACCATGAACATCACCAAACACAGGCTTTCCTCCTGAAGTCGGGAACCATGAACATCACCAAACACTGGCTTTCTTCCTGAAGTCGAGAACCATGAACATCACCAAACACAGGCTTTCCTCCTGAAGTCGGGAACCATGAACATCACCAAACACTGGCTTTCCTCCTGAAGTCGGGAACCATGAACATCACCAAACACTGGCTTTCCTCCTGAAGTCGGGAACCATGAACATCACCAAACACAGGCTTTCCTCCTGAAGTCGGGAACCATGAACATCACCAAACACTGGCTTTCCTCCTGAAGTCGGGAACCATGAACATCACCAAACACAGGCTTTCCTCCTGGAGTCGGGAACCATGAACATCACCAAACACTGGCTTTCCTGCTTTGTGATTCTTCGATCAAACTTTACTGCAGCTGTCTTCAGTTGTTGCTTTTCACTGGGTTACAGGATAAATCTCTATGACCTCAGATTTCATCCTGCTGTTTCTGTCTGCTGCCACATCATCAATAAACACCAGTGATCCAGAGCTGTTGGAAGCCATGCATGCCCATACCATCTAACTGCCTCCACCATGTTTACAGGAGATGTGGTGTACATCAGATTATGAGCTGTTACCAGTCTGCTCCACATTTCCTTCCTTCCATCATTCTGGTCCAGTGTCATCTGGCCACAGAGTGCTGTTGAAGGACTGAGTCGGCTTCTTTAGATGCCTTGTGCTAAAGTCTAATCTGGACTTTCTCTGGTTGAGGCTGATTAACGGTTTGCACCGTGGGCTGAACCCTCTGTATTTGCCAGATGAAATCTTCTCTTTATGGTAGAGTTAGAAACTGATACACCTGCTTGCTGGAGAGTGTTCTTCACTTTGGTGGATGCTGTGAAGGGGTTTTTCATCACTATGGAAACAATCCTGCAAACATCCACCTCTGTTGTCTTCCATGGCCTCTTCCAGACCTTTCTGAGTTCCCAAGTATACAAGTGTCCTCTCTTTCTCTCAGAATGTACTAAACTCTTAATTTAGGCGCTCCTAGCATTTCTACTATCTCTCAGATGGATTTATCCCTTTCTCCATCCTAGGATGGTCTGTTTCACGTCCATTGAGCTCCTTTGACTGCATATTGTGGGTTCACTGCAGCAGATTACAGATGTCCCACCTAGAATCAGCTCCAGACCTTTTACCTGCTTGACTGATGATGGATTAATGAGGGAACAGTTCATGAAGACATGAAATAGCTTTAAAGTTAACTGTCCAATCACTTTTGGTCCTTGAAAAGAGGCAGCCACATATTAAAGCTATAATTTCTAAACCTTTCCTCCAATTTGGATGTGAAAGTGCTCAAATTAAAGCTAAGATTCTGCACGTAACCCCCCCAACAAAAAAAAAAAAGGAAAAAAAAAAAAAAAAAACATGTGCCAGTGTTTAAATATATATGGACCTGACTTTATTTAAAATTCTTTGGTTACCAGTTCACCTGCAGCACTCATCCTCTTTGCCTTTGTCTATCAGTCATCTTTACTCGTGGATAGTCAATCAGATTATTGTTGATGAAACTGTTCAATGACATAGGCGACCCAATATCACTCAACGCTGCCCACAAACCGTGTGCTCAGTGGTCACTGTCAGTGAGAAGGTTTGTGTGTTTGCCTGTTCATCACAGATATTGCTCCAATCAATTTCTAAAGAGGCAGGTAGGGGGAGATCAACAGATCAAGGCTTAAACACCTTGAGGCCTATTTATATCATCACATCAATAAAGTTAGACGCGGTATAAAACCTTCATTAAAACAATATTCAGTGACATAACGAGTGTACCAGTCCCACTGTCATTTAAACTACACTGATCATAAACACATTTTCAGATTAATAATTTAAAAGAATGTTATGTGCAATAAGGCAAAATGAGGATTAATAAATAAATAATGAATACAAAAGGCTGGTACTGGAGAATTTAGTGGCTGCAGTTGCCTTCTGTCCTAATCTGCATGCAAGCAGCTTTTCCAGCAGAGATAGTAGAAAGTGCAAGACAATAAACAGGTGTTTCTATCAACTGTTTGTCACACATACTGAGTGACAAGGGTGTGCCTCACAACCGGCTTCTGCACGATCAAACACAGGCAGATGGTGCTCCACGGACCTGTGAGTTTATTAAACTCATGCACGCAATCACACACGAGTGCACACATGCCAGCTCTACAAGACACACATGTACACCTGAGCACAGACGTATACTTATGCCCTCCAGCTGGAGAAGAGCAAGGCTCTGGGATAGCTGCAGTCTCAGTGGTGTCTAAACACATTGAGCGTGGCCTCCTCTAGCGACTGACAACATCTTAATGAGCTTTTCCTGAGGCTCAACTCAATTATAAACTACCTGGCACTACCTGGCCAAGGAAAGATGCTCACATTCACTGTGAGTTGGAGTTTTAGCAGCAGGGAATTTTCCCTTCAGGTGTGAGAAAACTTCTGCTGGCATTATGTTGATTGAGATACTCCCCCTAGTCAATCCTTTCTTTTTAAGCCTCTTGATGATTTGTCTGGAAGCACTTGATTAAACTTCTTAGCAGCCATGCTGTTGCTGTCATTGTCCATTGAAATAGTTTTTTTCAGCATGTATCCAACATGTTCAACTTGGCAAGGTCAAAGCAGTGAAAGAACATTTTCATGTTCGAGGTAAGTAATAATTTCTTAATCATAATTTATGGAACTTTTGCCAGTTTTCTAAGTTACACACCCCCAATGACGGCTAATCCAGCATCATCTTCATCCCGTCTCTTCATCCTGTCAGTCTGATGTTGACTCTTGTCTTGTCTCTTGTTCTGTCTCTTTCTATCTTTTCCTCTATTCCTGCGATAATGTTCTTTCACACTTATTTCATCAGTCTGCAGCGGTGTGCGTTGAGGGTGGCCAGTGCGTTAATATCGGGTCCTAGCGCATGGTGAAACTCAGCTGTTATTTGACGCAATGTCCCAGAAGCAAAACTTTCTCGGCCTCAGGATGTTGCTAGGTAACAATGGCTCTGGGAATGCACATTGTGAATGTCACTGTACCATCAAGACACATATTTTTAAGGTCAGCTACCTTAATGGGTAAAAAACAGAAATCCATAAATGTATCAGTAAATTTGGATTTGACTGATGTAAAAAGAAAGAAGACTTATGCACCTCTGATTTAAGACTTCAGAAATCTAGCTCATGTTGTTTGAGCAAGCTTGGAGAGCAGTACTAGTAGAAAGGAAAACTAAAAAGAATCTAAAAGAGCTTCGGACGATAAATACCCTTACGTGCTTCAAGCACAAGACGGGTATCACATCTCAATATCCAAATGAAGGAGAACAAAAGTACTCACATTTTTTTTTTTTTATTTGGCTCAAGCCACAGATAAAAGAGTCGAATAAACAACTCCAATGTGAAAAGTTTTCTTCTCCTTAATTTGAGTAATGGCATGTTCTTCCTTTTTTTTGTACCTTTTGCAAACTTTGTATTTTTAGTTTATTATTCCACCGAGGAGCTACAAGTTGAACCGCAACCTTTTCTCCCTCCGTTTTTCCTACATGTGTGTACTTGTTGAAGCATATTAAGTAAAAAATTCTTTAGCATTAGCTTGTTACTCCTGCCATGTACCCGATTGCTTCTAACTTAACTTTCCTAAATGATTTGAATTTCTTGTTGAGGTTGGGTAGGCTGTTTTCTATGAAAGAAGGAAATAAGTGGCCATGGTGTGATGAATATGATTCATAGCTCAATGTAGCAGTGGCTTGTGGCTGCAAACCCAGTTTTACGTGCATGCACGCAGCACCTGACGGCCATGCATATGCTTGTGTTCAAGTGAAAAAGGTTTCTGGTTCTCACTTTTTATCTTTATTTATCCATTTGGGCTGTTTTTCTTTCTTTGTTTTTCAAACTTGCGTGATAGTGGTGGACTTGTGAGCGCGAACGGTTGCTTGTCTCTCTGTGTCGGCCCTGCGATGGACTGAAGACCAGTCCAGGTGTACCTGCGTTTCACCTGCTAAATGTGGGGTTAGGCTCCAGCTTCCCCGGGACCCTTAATGGACAAAGCAGTACAGATAACAGATGGATGATAATGGTGGATTTATATTTGCTAGATATAGTCCTTGTTTGGAGTCTTCAAAATAGCACTTCTAAAGTATTTCTTTGGTATTTTTAATTACAAATAATAATAATAATAATAATAACAAAAACTCACCAAGTAAATAAGTTTAAATAATATTTGTTTTGATGTAACAAACCATTAACATAATGTAAAAATAATGTACATCTTGATTACATTTTATCTGATTTACATATATTTGCCATGCTGATTTACTAAAATGCTAATGAGCAAACGTGAACTGAGCCCATGAAGCTGAGAAATGCTGATTTTGAAACGAATCAATCCAATAAATGGAAATTTCCAGTTCTTATGAAGTGATTAAAGTAGTAGGATGTTATCTTCCATTCAGATGAGTGACTGAACAAGCAACCCAGATGTTTACAGGAGTGAAGCTTGGTACTGCCTCAGCTGGTGTCATAGTGTGAAAACTTAACCTTTAACGTGTTGTGATCAATTTCAAACCTTATCCAATCATTTTCTTTGACTTAACCTGTGAAACCAAACATCTAATAACAAAGTCAAACAGAAATGACACAAGGTGAAAATAAAGGCTCCAATAATAGATCTGAAACACTGGTGGATAAACTTCATGAGATTCTGGGAATATTTGCACTGAATAGAGATTTTATCTAAGTAATTGTAATGTCTGTGAAGTACAAGTAATCAGCAATAAAACATTTTTTTGGTAAACTATCATGTTACGTTATGTTATGATAATAAAACATTATGTGCACCACAGTTCGATGGCTAAACTCAGCTCAGGTAATGTCTTTAATTTAACTTAGCATTTCAGTTATTTTAGTAAGAACTTTTCTTTTTATCGTTTATCGGCTGTAGCTTGGGATAAACGTGTTCTTTTACATATTGGTTCTTTTTTTTAATAATTTCTCACCCCTCCCTCCTACTTTGTCCTGTGAAGCATCTCCCTCCAACCATAATAACTGCCTCTAAATTCAATCCCATAAATCAGGGTTGGGATTATGGGGGAGCTAAGGGGAGCTCGGCTCCCCTGAGAGGCAGACGAGCTCACCTAAAGACATTCATTTGATACTTTAAGGGGGAGCCCTAGAAACCATCCACTTTCAGGTTACATTTAAAGTTTTAATGAGGCTCCTGGTGTTTCCTGAAAAGAATGGCACTAATTTTTCAGCGGTTTGTGTTTATTCATTTATTTAATTTACTTAAATAAATCTTCTAAACGAGGCAGGTGAGCCATTGTGTTTCCTTCAGCACCATGGACAGCACCATTGTTCGTTAGTTGTTTGCTGAGCGTCCAAACAACGACCACCTAATAGGGTACGTGTGCTTCTGTTGTGGTTGTTAAAAGAAGTTTCTGTCCCTGTTTCTGACTAAAGAAGCTGCATACAGTACTGGCAGAGGGTTTTTTGGTAATATTTCTGATCGTGCCACGTGCACTAATAAATATGCGTGAGCACATGACTTGTGAAGTACCCCTGAAAGACCTGGTGTAATTCAAGAAGCGAGGAGAAATTCGGCTTTTGAGAGAGCTAAGAGTCAGGAACCAGCTGTTCCTTGCTTGCATGGCCCTGTTATATCCTTCATGGGAGGAAGTGAGAGAAATTACAAAATAAAAGCATCTCTGGGTTTACAACCAGTATGGTCAAGATTCTTTTAGTCATCACTGTATGTAGTAAATTAAATTCATCCATGTTTTTAAGAAATTCAATGTAAAAATTTCAATTTTATGGCACATTAGCGTGACTGAAAGTCACAGGTTCACTGTCTAGAGCAAATTGATATCAATAAAATTTCATGACAGTCAAAGAACAGCTGACATTTGGACCAAAATAGTGACAAAGCAATGACTGCCAGTCAATGACTGACTAAAATGAGAATTAAAAATCACTGTATTGACCTGAATAACAAAACTGTCTTCATTTTGATGTGTAATTTTCTTTGTTAAAACCAAATTGGGAAAAAAAAAACCAAAAAACAAGAAAGCCAGGAGTGATTGTGTTTGTGAAAACTCAGCAAACAGCTAATGAAGTCGAGCGCACTGAATAATATGACAGGCCATGTGTTCAGCAACATCTGATCTGGTGGTGACATTTCAGGCAGCCACACTCTGCCTGGAAAGGATTTCATCAAAGCCCCTCAAGTAAGGGCTGATCCCTGGCACAAAGCGAGGAGAAAGGAAGGGATGAGGGAGGGAAATTGAGAGGGATAAGTGAGGAAAGGAACCGAGGGACTGGGAGAGAAACAGCACAGCCTGACATCTGAGACACCACATTAACTGTCTGAATAGGTGTGATATTATAATCAAACTGGCAGCGGGTTCTTTGTTCTCCTCTGGCCCTCCACTAGTGCTCGCTCAAACCACTGGTTATTCTTCAGGCTTCTTTTCAAATGCTTAGAAAATGATGACAGACATGAAATGGCTTTATAAAAATTCAATAGAAATCACATGAAACCCAATAGTGAGAGAGTTTCTACAAAAGCAACATTAATTCTCCCACCTTAATGCCTTCAGCTGCTTTATATGTCTCTTTTTTTCTGGTGCAGACCTTTTTCTTGTAACAACTGAAGAATTTTCTTTTGTCCTCTACATTGATTCTTATATACACTCGAAATGCAATATACACTATTTTGCATTAGATTTGTACCACATCTACCTCACGTTTTGCACTTTTTAAATCAATTTATTGCTGTTATTTGTCCATTTTATTGCTTTTATTGCTTGATAAAGTTTAAATTGCTCATTTTTAATTTGGGGGTATATTTAATGACATTGAGTTTTAAAGCCTCTTCCTATATAATAAAGGTACATTTTCTACATATTTTGTAGATTCTAATTTGTGCAAATTGAATTATTTGCTTCTGCATCCTTGTGACATGCGAAAGAGCTTCATGACTGAACGTATTAACCAGCTGGTTCTCTCTCAGCATCTTCTGAGCAGAAATTAAAAAGAACAGTTCAGCCATGATTGCATTCATATCAGGGCATCAAAATTAATGTGTTAATGCAAAGAGATTAATCTGTGGAATTAATGTGTTCATTTATTTAAAAACACATAAACAATGAAGTTATTACTCTACATGCCCTAATAAAAAATGCTGGCATTTGCAAACAGAGTAGAAATGAGTTTTAGTTTCACCGGAGCATCTCTATCTAAGGACACATTTGTTGAGGATGCAATTTTAGGTTTAACACCGAGTTTGCTCCAAGCTAGGTGTTTACATTTTGAAAAGTTGTTATTTATGATTAATCCACAGCTACTCTGATTAATCAGATTAAAAACCTGAATCGTTTGACAGCTCTAACTTAAATACAGCATAAAAAAGACAAGGTCTTTATCACACAAGTTGGAGCACCTCAAAGCACAACTTTGTAGGATTTGTCCTTTTATCACAACTTTGTCCCGTCATGTGAACGATGCGTTCACATGACGGGACAAGACTGGTTGAGGTTAAGTATGCATGTTACATAATTTGTGTGTTTATGACAGAAATAATGAAGCTGATGAACTGTGTCAGCTCAACCTAATTTTAGTTGACTCTTTTATTTTACACATCATACATGTCATCCGAGAAGAAGATGTTTTGATTTCTAAAAATAGAACCTATAACTCTCCTTCAGGAATAACAAGGTTAGAAAGAAAGCAAAGGAAGATATGATGATGAGCTTTTTAAATTTAAGGTATCCAACCAACTAAAGTCATTAGCAGATGAATTAATGAACCAAAAGAAACGATTTCTTTACAGTATGCAGCAGCTATGAAAACCAGATTCAACAATAATATACAGTGAATGTGCGTTTTGTTGTCAGTGTTCCTGCTTCAGTGTTTTCTATAAAAATTTGTAAGAAAGGACGAGATACTCAGACCCATGTAGGACAGCAAAGGCTCCCATGTTCTATAGAAAAAGATGTTTAGAGTTCAACAAACATGGTTTGTAATCCAAAGAATCTCACTAAAGAATTCTCCTGGGCCACTGATTCTGTTCTATTTTATTCTATTCTACTTGCATTTAGCAGACGCTTTTATCCAAAGTGACTTACATATGAGAATACATTAAGCTCAAGGTGGAGCCTTTCCTGTTATCCAGTTCATAATTTCACATTTTCTTGCTCAGAGTGTTAACAGTCCATACACACTGCTTTTATATTTATAAACCAGTAGCATTATTTGGTGGGTCATCCAGATTAAGAGCTATAAATTAACTTATTTCCTGCCCAACAAAATTTCAATACAACCACAAAAAGCTAATGACCCCGAAGTCAAATTAGCCCTCTCTGTTTTGCCCGTGAGGAGTAAAGTTTTGACACTGTGATGGGGATCAGTGGGCTCTGTGTCAGATCTTTAGCTGAATGGCTGCATCTGTAATGCCTGCATCAAGCTCCCTTTGCTATTTTTGTTTTTAATGAATAGTACTTGCAGTCACATGCTTTATTAATATCCTATATTATGCAAGCTTATTGAATTGTCTCTTTGCGTTTTAAAAAGCAAACTCTGAGTCAACAGTATACAGTAGTGTCCTTCCTTCTGAAGTCCCTTATCTGTAATACAGAAAAAAAAGTCTTGTTTTTTAATGTATTTTTCTGTTAACTGACAAAAAGACATTAAGGTTGGGCTCTCAAATAAATCCGAGGCTAAAGATGGCCTTTCTGAAAGCCAGTGTCTCTTACTCGTGGGGGGAAATCAGGATTATCATACATTGGTGTGCCTTATGTTTATTAAACAATTTGCTGCAGATTTAAATCTTGTAGTGGCTGTAAAATGGTTCCATATCAGGTATTATTCTAGTCGTCCCGTATACCTGCTCCATGTATCTGTTGTTTCATATCTTGTTCTTGTGAACAAAATGGTAAAGTTGGCAGTGGAACAACAGGAAGTTTCTGAGACATCAGTGATGTTATTTATAAAATGAGTGAAAACGGGATGCGTGGCTTTGTAAATCTAGACCTGCTTTGAACATGCTTCTACAACCTCTGCAGAGAGCCTTCATTAATGGTTGCTACGTACCACTTGCAGAGGTCTCAGAAACCTTTGGAAGGATCTGAGCTGCAAACTGTTCTTGGCTGTTTTGTTGCTGTTGTTTCTCCTGTAATCAAAGTGGTTGAATATTTGGTTTTTGATTGAGTGAAATTAAAAATTATCCAGTACAATTTTGATCTGAGATTCTAAGACTTGCTTCTACTGCTTTTATCTGTTTTTGGTGCTTGGTTCTCATTGTGATGGCATCTGCTGCCAGGCTCCTTTTGGCGTACGCGTGACATCATGTTCGAGGGTTGTGTGTTGAGGACTGCATGCCAGTATGCCTGGGCTCATTAAGTTCACAAAATCTTTCCCTATGCATTGATAAACTGGGAGGTTTTGTATACAGGCATTACACCGTGTTTTAGTTTGTGGATCACGATTCTACCCTAATAGGTTGTCATGTCTTTTGGCCAAATCTTCCACCCCTAGCAACTTTCGGAAAAATCAAAGAATCCACAAAACCAAAGACTTTTCCAGCTAACAGCTGATCAGTGGGATGACTGACCATGAGACACATATTGTCATCTGTGGGCAGGTCAGTCTGCATGGCTAGAAGATACTGTGCAAAATTTAATGGGAAGTATTGTTTGACCATTGAATAATCAGTAATTATGTCATTAGTAATAATGACATAATTACTGCAGCCGGAGACACTGCTGTGGCAAACTGACATGAACCACTACAAGCTGCACATCAATGATCACGTACACTGGAATCAGAAACTCCACACTGGGCCTGTTACTGTGCTCTTCCTTGTTAATTCCTGGTGCTAAACTCAGAATACATGTTGCTTTTATATTTCTGAACGAAGTGAGATGCTGTCATGTTAGTAAAGGAGGCAGTTTCCATGTTTAATTTTTTTGTAATGCAGAAATGTAGACGTAAGGCTTTCTACCAATAAATGGGTATCACATTCTTTGTCTTTCTCCAACATTTCAGCTCCACTTCACAGGTCACTGGCAGCGTCTTGAACTCCACCTCTGTGGACTTATGATTAATCACTTTGACAAAAGTTAATTACAAAAGGGTAGAAGACACGGGAGACTCTTATCTGGGCCAAGCAACCTACATAAGCCATCTATTTCTTTCATTTGGGTTTTGAGGACAGTTAGTATTCATCTGAAGGAAAAAGACAGAGAAATATGAGTATGATAGTGGCAGCAATAGGAGTGTTTAATCATTCACCTCCCTCTCCTTTCATGTGCTCAATCCTAAAGATATTTGACAGTTGCTCGATCAACACAGCTACGTGAACAAAGAAGATCTGAACGATCTGCACCGGACATTCAGGAGAATCTGTACCCGATAAAAAAGTTCAAGAGTGGTGTCTAAACTTTGTGTCTGTCAGCATCTTTGAAATTAAATCCAAATAATCTATTTTCATTTGAAAATGACACAATATCAATTTTATATGCAGAACAGTGAAAACAATGATGGAAAAGGTTGCTGTGGGACATAACGTAACACATTAAACATTCATTTTCTCTGTGTAAGGAGCTTTGCACATACATATCTACGTGATTAAAATAATTTACTGTTCTTTTTGCCCTTTTAACATTTTATTTTTGTAAATATGCAAATAATCTGCATTTGGAACAAGGTTAGAAGTTGCCTTGGGTATGTCTCTGCTGACTGTGGTGCAGTATTTAGTGTTTTCCTTTGAAAAGAAAAATGAAATCAATCAATAATGAAATTCTGCGCTGAAATGAGATGCTCTGTAATATTTCTGGGGGAAAACACGTGTTTAGCATATAGATTTTATGGCTCCTTCATTCGCTGCACACACTTGACATCTCATTTGTAGAATTCATAGGCTTTTATCTTGACTTTGCCATCCATCATTTACACCTCTTACCTCCCTGCATTCAAATCAGAGAACACTTAATTGACCATAAGAAGAATTTGGCTGAAGTGAAACAACATTAATCTGAAGGAGCAAGTTGAAGCTGATTCACTGTGGTTAAACCTACAGTACCATTTTCAAGCTTGGCCTATCAGAGCCAGAAATTTGTCGCCTTCCCTCAAGGGCCATAAAAAGACTAAAACATGAGAGTCCTGCCGGATATTTCCTGGAAATCTGCTGACCATCACTCCTGTAAGGAGGTGGTAATAACTGAAAAAACCTTCTTAACTTTCAGTAGTGAAAGTTCCTCAAAAGTTTTGTTCTTTCTTCAGTAGCCTTACTGGACTAATGAGATTTTCAAATACAGGTTATATAATAAAATGATTATTGATAAAAAAGTTATGAAAAAATATAACATCTTCTAACTGGGGTGACTATGATGATAAATTTATTTTTGAAAAAATCTAAAACTGAACGATTATTCTACTTTTTATAACTGCCAAGCAACTTATGCGTCAACATATAAAATACAAGCAACTCATGAAAAGTGAAGAAAAGCCATTTCAGGCCTGCAGGTAGTTTAGATGTTTTCTGATGGTCACCAACAGGAAGGGTAACAATGGACCAAAAAACAGACGTTTTAAAAGCTTCTATTTAAACAAGTTCATTTGCACAGAAAATATAAAACAGGCAATCTCAGGATAAATCCGACTGTTACTAGTCTGCGCCAAAGGTTGACAATCAGTCCTCAGACTTGCAGCACTGCAGTAAAGTTCCGGTAACGATACGACTCCTGTTGCAACATGACGACACCGATGCTCGTGATGTCATGATGTCAGCAATCAACGCTGAACCTCAAACTCTCAGTCGAAGGATTCCAAGATTAAATTCAGTCCTGCACTTTACTTTGCACAGTTTTTCTCTTTCTACTCCATTGCAGATGGTTAGGGGTAGAATAAATGTACGTGGTTAGCTTTAGCTGTAAAAAATGTTTGGTCACACATTTGACATACTTTAACATATTGTCCTACACTACACAACTACCTACTAAAATGTTGTCATTTCTAATGTAAGTATAGATGTTATAGTAAGTTATATAAAGTACGTTTTTATATATATATATATATATATATATATATATATATGTATATATATATATATATATATATATATAAGAAATGAACTGAGCAAGATTACACATTATCATTGTTACATCAAACACCCTCATACAGGATCTCTGTGTAGGAAGATCTGTCATCAAGGTGTCAGGCTACCTTGATTTCAGCTGTTCTCTACAGAGAAGGAAATGAATAGTTCAAATAATTCAGCTGAAAAGAGACTCTACAAAACAGAGAGCAATCCAACATGCATTCATGTGAAACAACTCCCAATTTTCTCCCATGGCTAATGCTCAAAGGACTGTCAAAGTGGGTTCTGTGGCTGTGCATTTCTCTCCTCCTCCTTCTTCTTTCCACTATCCTTTGATTTCATCTGTTCACCTCTCTATGGTTACAGTCAGATTATGTCTTGCATTTAGTCCGTGGACACATGCTATCGGATTCCCTTTATGCTTTGAGAACATCATGGATTCATAATGTTAAATATTCAAGGCGGATATGCTCGACTCGGATTATCATGTGATAATTCAAATGCAACAATAACCATCTCCTGCAGATTTTATAGCTACACATGTATGCTGCCAGCATCCATGCCATTTTAAAATATATATGATATGCAGGGACACACTGCTATGGAGATTGTCATGGGGTTACAGAGGTGGTGCAGCTGCCCTGAAAGTATTCATCGCCTCCCAGCTGCCCTGAATTTGGCACCTCTCAAACACTCACACACTAATCCCCCATATACATGACACATCTATGGACAGGAATACATTTGATCTCATTAGTACCCACCAACACAGAAAAAAATGGCCAGCAATACTCTTGAAATCTGTCTGCATTCACCTGCCTGGAGCTATATGTACGCTTCCCTGACCTCCTGTCCCTCCACATCCCGACAAGTTCAAAGGAGACAACGATGGATGGATGGATGGATGGTTGGATGGATGGATGGATGGTTGGATGGATGGATGGATGGATGGTTGGATGGATGGATGGTTGGATGGATGGATGGATGGATGGATGGTTGGATGGATGGATGGATGGATGGTTGGATGGATGGATGGTTGGATGGATGGATGGATGGTTGGATGGATGGATGGATGGATGGATGGATGGATGGATGGATGGATGGTTGGATGGATGGATGGATGGATGGATGGTTGGATGGATGGATGGATGGATGAATGGATGGATGGTTGGATGGTTGGATGGATGGATGGATGGATGGATGGTTGGATGGATGGATGGATGGATGGATGGATGGATGGATGGTTGGATGGATGGATGGATGGATGGATGGTTGGATGGTTGGGTGGATGGATGGATGGATGGATGGATGGTTGGATGGATGGATGGATGGATGGATGGATGGATGGATGGTTGGATGGATGGATGGATGGATGGATGGTTGGATGGTTGGGTGGATGGATGGATGGATGGTTGGATGGATGGATGGATGGATGGATGGATGGATGGACGGCAGACAAATTTATTACATATCTGTCTATATGTATCTATATTTGCAGCTTACATAAAGAAAAAAAGCATGTTGCTGCATATATTTATACATTTAGGTTATACATTTAACAACTCACAACACAACACAACACAACGCAACGTGTTTTAATTTGTTATATGTGTGTATAAAATTATTATTTATTAAAGCTGTAGATACAACATCTTCTTCAAAGATTTTGCCTTATGTTTCCTGTGTTTTATGGTACAAAAGAATACCAAACAAACACAAATTGTGTAGACGGAAAAAGCAAATAAGGCTAAATTTTTTAATTATATTCTTTAAAATCTATTTTGACTTGATTGCTGCTTTGCAATGTCTTCCCAAGCTTGAGCCATCATGAAATAACATTTTCATGCTTTGTTAAAGTTAACTGGTGGAATGACTTCTTTTGGGAGGGGGTTGTTATGCTGATACAGTAAAATAGACCTGGTTGAATTCAACTTCATTTTTCTGGAGGAAGCATGTGAAGGTGTAAGAGGGCTATTGCTGGAGACTTAATCTGTGATTTATTCTTAATTCAGTGCCATACTTAACCACAACATGCTGTGATAAAGCATCCCTTCAGGTTTGTGCTTTCGGGGACTCTCCTTTGTTGTTCAATAAGTCCAAAACTCTTTCTGGAAGCCAGTCATACCCACATGACTGGATTAGGATCCTGTGTTTTTGGAAGTGTTGATGTACAAGTGTTAAGCTTGCTTTATGTTGCTGTTTGGAAGAGCGTTGAGCTGGGGAGCTGATGGCCAAGAAAAAAGCCAAAAAAATAACAGGTTTTAGCCACGAGGACAGATGGATTCATTGCAGAATCTTACATTTAAAATGTTTTCTGATCACCACAGTTTACTGGTCATTCATGTATTATGATTATACCACTTCCTTGTTTTAATATCTTCAGTGTTATTAAAATGTGGAGATTATAGTGCAGACCATTTCTCTGCTAGTCTTACTCATTTCAGCTCGTCACAGCAGACGTGACACTCCTACTTATAAGCCATCATGCTAACATCCGATAGTCATTTGGGGAGAACCCACTTTGGCAGCAATTCTTTGTTGGCCTGTTACGCTGCAGCACCGTCCAGCACACTGTGTTTCAACAGGCATGTGTCCCTCTACGTCGGCGTTTTGCTGTGTGTGCTTTGTTGCAACAAGTCAAGAATTATTGGTGCTGTTTCTGTCGTCTTAGCATCTTAAGTATTGACTGCATTTGTATTGTGACCTTTTTAGCCAATCCCATTCCAATAAAGCCACAACAGTTTTTACCCATTTTCCAGACCAGACTAGTCATTTTGTTTTATCATTTCGCTCGTCTTTGGAAGGAGTCAAGATTTCATCTGGTGCAGCTCATCTGCTTTGACATTTGACAAGCTGTGCAGTCTGTTATTGCAGTTTGTCTTCCAGCTGTTGTCCTATTTCTCTCATTAATAAAGATTTTCCATTCGCAGAACTGCAGATGAAAAGATTCGTGAATCCTGGTGAAACAGTAGCAGAGATTCTGCACAACACTGACTTCATGGAAGCTTCATCTGCTCTTTACCAACACATTTAAAATGAAGGCAAACAAATTAACTTAAACCTTGTAAATTAAGTTTACATGTACAACATGTTAAAAAGCAACCAATGCATACATTTCTGTTATACCCTAAACCTTCTGTTCTCTACTAAAAAGTCTAATTAACCTGTGGTTTTGATGCTTGTGCCCCACACAATAAACCAACACATGACATAGTTTCTGCAAAGTATGTTAAACTTTAATTAAACAAAGTTTATTCTCATGCAGTTTCTTGCGTCTCTATTGGAAAATGTCTCTCTTACTTTGGCCCCAATTAAAAATATTTAAACAAATACTGTTAGTGTATCCACAGTTCACAGAGCAGAACACCATGATGCAGTGCTCATACATGTCGAGAATATACATCCTTACAGTGTTTTACTACTAAAACTGTGTTTTATTATTGATATTATGGTATTGTTAGAAGAGCTGAGCAGATCACTGTTTTACTCTAGTCAGACAGAATCTAATATCTGGTCAGCCCTTAAAAAGACACTAGTTAAATCAGATTTGTGACCTGCGTATCAACTCACTTTTAACCTTGTTTTTTTATGTGAGCACGTCAAACAAGGATCATGATACTTAAGTGTGACTTCAACAGATAATCTAAAATTGTATAAATGCACATATGGCATCTGATGGATCACCTCTTGGCTTTGTTCCATCGTCTCCATTTTTATTTTTTTTGCTTTGCTATGCACGTACTAATTGGTGGGGTTGCATTGCAGCATTGACCATATTTATCCCGCCTCATCAGGCCAATTAGTAGCAGGATGATAAGCTGCTGCAGCACCGGTGTCCCTCGGTTCTCTCTGATGAGTGTGGGGCTAATTGGGGTCAAGGTTGGGTTTAAGGCTGCCGTGAGTTAGAGCAGAAAGCACAGGCCGGACCTAATCTAATCAGGTGCACCATCACACGCAGTCTAATTGCGTCATTTAGCGTGCAGTTAGATGTATATTAGGGGCTGAAATTGTTTCTTATTACCACACACCCCCACTCTAACATGCATTTTGTACATGTGCATGCACAGAAGTGCGTGAGGGTGTGAGCAGTTGAGTTAAGTGTAATCATCTCCCCGCGCCTGCCACCATCAGAGCTATCAAAGGCCCATCTGGGAAGCACATGCGGATGTGTGAATACATGTGTTTGTGCACACCAGCCAGCCACAGATCCTTCAGTGAAGAGCCCAGGTGTTCCTGTTAAAGTGTTAATTAGATTAGCACAGATCAAACTAGGGTGCCGTTCGCTGGGGAGGAGAGGTGGCGGGGCCATCCCGTTGGGTCGTCAGTTCCAAACACTCCTTGTCATCAACCAATCAGGACAAATGAATCACTTTCATTCCATTCACTCAACTCGTTGAGTTGGTTCAACCAAGCTACTGTATGTCAGATTCAGTTTAAGAGTGGTGTAAACACACTGAGCAAAAATGAATGATGCTGTGCAGGTGAAATAATAAGGCTGATCTACTATGTTTGACTGAATGAATACAGGATAAAAATACAGACCTACTGATTCATTTTTGTGTAAAAAAAATGAAGGATTGTATATTTCTGTAGCCTTCAGTCACATAATTACACTGTTTATTCAAATCAGGTTGAAAGAATTTATACTCATTCCTCTGAAAATCTCCTCACATGAGCTGCTCATTTTCAGCCATCATACAACATTTTTTCTTAACTTTGGTGGAGCAGCTCGTGCTTTGGTTGTGTTCCTGCTGCAGACCTGCGTTCTCCTGGATTTTGTAGAAGGGTGTCCTGAATTTTTTTCTGTAAAGCTTAATTTTGTATTTGAGAAGTTATTATTCCAGTCAACGGTGGCTGGTTGTCCTAATTCAGATCAGCAAACACCGACCCAGACTTTAACATCACTATTCTACAGAAAGCTTTCTTTCTATATAAATGTATGCCCTATCATGTTAACCCAAAGATCCTGTTTTGGTCTCATCTGCCAACAAAGTGTTTTTCCAACAGTGACTTTTTTATATGAACATCTATGTTATTTTCAGGGAGCAGCAGCACAAAAGTTCTGAATATCACTTGTTGGGGTCCAGATGTCCTGGAGATGGTTTTGAAGCCTTTTTAAGCCTGATGAGCTCATCTGTAAACTCCATCATACAAGTTTTTTACTCATATTTTATCATTATCCCACAGATTAATAAGTAAAGAAACAAATGAAGAATGGCAGGAAAGACTAAATAATTTCACCATTTAATTAAAGATCAAATGGTGAAATTAGATGTTCACCTACTGCTACAAGCTTTTACAGAGACCTTATCCAAGTAAAAGAAAATCCCACAACCAAGTCGTACTTTTCCATTGAGTTGAAAACAGAACCAGATGTGCCTGTGATGAGATAAGTTATATTAATCTGATGTCATTCGAGTATTTAAATCTTTTATGCATTCCTAAAAACCACCTTCTTGAGTAGAGTTGCATATAATTTATCACTGTTCTGCATAACTGTTCAGGAAATTGAGTGCAGCTGGTGTTAGCGGGCGACTCTGCAGGTTTTGACCCTACCTGCTACAGGGCTGCCGTTACCTTCCTGAACCTTTGCATAAGGAAAGCAATTACACTTACATGTTCAATGTCTATGTGTCACATGAGCATACGCAGACACAAACCTACACAACATCACAACAGACTTAATCTCAGCGGGTTGCCTTCGCCTTTATCAAAGTCTGGAAACCCTTCACAAACAAACCTGACCGAGGGTGACTGTGTTCCCACAGAGCCAGACACCGAGGGCCAGCAGCAGGACAGCACAGATCAGCAGGTACACACATCCAGTAACAGCTCCTGATGTGGATTTTTCTCTGTTGTACAACAGGGAATGTTGGCTGAAACTCTTTAGATGTGGTGTGTCCTTCCAATACTCTGATTACCACCATGATATTACAGTATGGAGACAAACTCCAGAAGTGGTGTGCAAGATGAGCTCCTGGAGCACAAAATATAGATATTTATAAATGCTTCATATTCTAGTGAAAAATGGTCCTTTCTCAGTATTTTAAAGATCCATCACTCAAAAAGGAAAAGCTGACTGAAAACAGAAATGTTGTTTGAATGGACACCAGACATAAATTGGGAGGACCTATGAAAAGTATTATTCCCTTATCACAACATGCCTGCAGCCCTCCTAATTACAAGTATTTAACATGATGGAATCATTTCAGAGGCCTAAATGCCAACACTAATGCTGAAGGCTGGAAAATAAGCTTCCTGACAAACTGCACACAACGTAATAATTATGACGGCGCTGGTAACATCCCACATGTTGATCCAGCCTCTGAGGGGACAAATCTCCTTGTTTAATACACACATATTGACACACTGACAACTAGTCAATCTGATATTGATAAAAATGCACGTCAGGCTGTTCTTCAGTCAGCTTCACAAGGCAAATATCGGCAGACATTTTAACTTGTCACCAGAGAAAAAGTAAAGGTGGGATCAATGAGATTATCAATGTCCATTCTCGCTACGGAGGCCTGCTGAGCTGTTATAATGAAGGAGCATATGAAACAGAAGACTCCATAATAAAACAGAAAATGCTGGACGTGAAGTCTGCACATCCTAAAACTAACACCAGGTTTTAGTTCTCCATTTTCTCTGTGCTTCTGTAAAATGCTAATAAACCTTAAAGGTGTAGTTTCCCCCTTTCCCTGCACATGACCTGGGGCAGACTTACAGGGGGCTGTGGAGGCGGTTTAGAGTGCTGCACCAGGAGGTAATCAGTCTGCAACCTGGCGTGGTGGCGCGACTGAGCCAGCTTTCTCCAGGTGAAGTCAGTTTCTCAGGTGATGTTTTAACACACACATTTAAAATCCAATTAAATGCGAAATGAATGAAATGTCTGCTGAACCGGACACACTGTTTGTTCAGTACGTTTACTTATTGGCTGCTGATGGCGACTCACTCGTGTGATTTGTTGGAGCATATTTCCCAAGTTAGTCAGTTTTGATTACAGTAAACAAAAGAGCAGCTTATGAAGCATTTAGATATAAAACTGTTAGAAAGTCACCGTTTCAGTGACAGTGTGATCAGTATGACTGAGGCGGAACAATTAAACCAGGTTACATCCTACTGTCAGACTGAATGTGAGACCTCTGTCCATGTGATGAACAATTTTTGGCTGATATCAGTGATGTCCTTTTTTTAAATTTAACTCTGAATATTGTCTTTGTTTTCTAAGAAGGGATTAGTACAGAGTAAACTGTTTTAAAATGATTTGTGAATCTTTTCTTTAGGATTTTTTACTGCTTTGAGGACGTCAAACCCTGGCTCAACCTCATACCACTCTTTAGCCTCCCCATGTAACATTTTCTAGATCTGATTATATAACTGAAGCACTTTGTGCTAATTTGCAGCCTCTTGAAGTTAGCTGAGTTAACACATTCATCCAACAAGTTCCTAAATTTCTGTGGAAGAAAATTAGTATGTTGTTTGTCGTTCATGAGAAAATAGCCCAGAATGACATTTGCTGCCAGTCTGTAGCTGCAGCTGGTGTCTTAGTGCAGCATGTCCTTACTGAAATGCAACAGGCTTTGACTAAACAATATCTGATATCCTGGGAAAGAAAAGGTTTGGACTTAAAATACCAAAGGTAGAAATTTGCAGTTTGGGTATCCTATACCAGGATCTGTTACAGATCAGATCTTCCCGTATATCCCCGGAAACATTAGGATGTGTTGCAGATACAGAAACTTGTATACTGATAGACAGAACTGAAAGGAAACTAAGACTGTAACAGAAGTAAAAACCATGAGAGCTGCATGTGGACGAGGAACTTTTTGATAAATAATATTTGTGAAATTTTTACGATTTGCAAAAACTTGATGTGAAGTGGAATTGATGTTTTCACTCAGAATATTTGGTTTGTTAATATGTTTCTGTTCCAAATAATTCAAACATAGAGGGATTTTTAAACTCCAGCTTCTGATCAACATCTCTAACAAACTAAAATAATTCTATAAAATACTTTTCCTCAAACCAGAAATAAAGCATCAAACAGTGGAGCCCCTTTCACTGCTTCCACATCATAAAAAAGCAGCTCTTAATATCTAGCTCAGCATCGAGGGAGCTGACTATTTGTTTTTTATCCACCCCTCACCATGGAAGCTCTCTTTCTTTATGGAAGAAGGAGTTCAGTGGCTGGACCGCATACTGAGAACCTGACTGATGACTGAAGTCTGTTGCACCACATCTCTCCAAGGAGGCTGTTTTCAAAGGAGATATGGGAGTGTACCACCGGAGTAAAGGAGTATCTAAACACAAGCCAATACACACAGGACATTCTTATACTGCGCAGCACACAAGTTGTGAAACAGTGCAGGAAATATACATTTTTTCATACACTTGTGTAATGAATACACACACTCTTCAATATTCCTCTCTATGCTCTTCATCCTGTCGTCTATGGGGTAGCATCCTTTTACAGATCCTATAAAGACATAACTTTAATTGAACTTAGTTCTTTTGCAAGTGGATGATTACTTTAGTTTCTTAATTGACCCGTGCCCTCACTTTACAAATGAATTGATTTCTGCAGTTCATACCAAAAACCCTTCAAAGGAGCTATTTTTAAATCAATTCACCTACTGAACTACTCCTCTATTTTTCTAACAGTGGAGCAACATCATTCCTTTGAAAACACTTCACGAGGGAAAGCAACTACAGGCCAACTCTTCTTTAACAATAATTAATCATTCTACATTGTAAATATTATTCATCCAGTCTTTTGTCATTTCAAATGTCCTCGTGTCTCATGGGAGTGATGTGCTGTCACGGTGCCACTCTGGGGCAAATGGAGTGATCCGTCTCCAGCTCCTGCTGAAACGGGGACAGCTTGCTTATAATTGCTGGAAAATGTCACCCAAGTTGATTACGGGTGATTTGTACTACTGCAAAGGGAATCCAAATAAAAAGTAGAGTTGATGAGTGCATGTTTAATGAGACTCATGCATACTAATGTAGGCATCTCATTCCACTTTGCTCTATTTCCTCATAAACACATGCAAATGTGCAGGACAAGTCAGCGAAAACATGAGAAGTCAAGCTAATGAATGAAACATAGAGATATAAGTTGTCATTATCTCAG
Organism: Melanotaenia boesemani; assembly: GCF_017639745.1. Classification (NCBI taxonomy): domain Eukaryota; kingdom Metazoa; phylum Chordata; class Actinopteri; order Atheriniformes; family Melanotaeniidae; genus Melanotaenia; species Melanotaenia boesemani. Next base: position 36,038,200 of record NC_055691.1, read on the forward strand.
GTAAGAGGTCAGTGTGGAAATTATGCAAGCATAGTACTTCCAGCTGTCAAAAAATGGCCAAATATGCACAGCTTTAAACTGTATTTAGGCAAAACAGACTAATGTTTCACTTAAAAGTTCTCTACATGGCATAAAGTTTCAGCTTTATGAGCGTCCTTCCAAGAAAATAAGATTTATCTTTTATGCAGCGAGAATCTTGTATAATAAAGAGACCTGGAGCATGAATAATAGTTGCCTTTTATAAGCTTTACTCCTTGTAAAGGTGTTTCTATCGTGCAGAGTTAAATCTCCCACATTAGGGAAACAATTACATCATGACTGTACAGATACTCTTGGTGGCAGACCATAAGGATACTTCACGAAAACTTATATGGATAGAGAATAATTCCTTACGCTAGTAATTCCTTTTTAATTCTGCAGACAAATCAAATAGAAAGCCAATCATCTCTTGCTGAGCAATAAGCTTCCTTGTATTAAAACAGATGAGCAGATTAATGCTTTCAAATTTTTAGAAGAGAGGATAAAAGAGGTACTTGGTTTGTGTGTGCCAGCTGAACACTGCTGTTCTATAACTGTTTATTATCTAGTGTGTAATACTGAAATGAGGGAGTCATGAACATCGTCCAGCGTCAGGGACACATTCAAAGTCATCTGGTGAAAGTGCATTAAATTATCCATTCATGGGAAGCGCTAAGATTTTCTTTATAACATGTAAAGTACTTTAATAAAAGTACTACATAGCCAGCCAAGCAAAGCAGATCAGTAATCAGTAATCAGTGATACAGTGCCTGCATTGGGTTCAAGCTCATAACAAACACAGTTAATACAGTAAGAGGTTAAAGGTTGCCTTGATAGCCGTCCTCTGAACAAGCCGTTGCCTTACAATGGTGTATTTTCCACACACCTGTTTGGATTCATCGATATGTAAATCTGAGGGTCCACCAGCATCTGCTGAGAGCCAGGCAGGGAATACAGATGCAGGCTGATAGGTGTTTGGGAAGGCTGCTCACGTCGACCTACTGAGGAGCACCACAACAACTTGGCCACAGTCACAGCAGCCCAGGCACTTTCATTCTTCAACTGGATTGATTCTCCTCATCCACTGGCAATCTGACTCATCAATATTCAGAATCACTCTGCCCTAGAACTGCTGTAGCCTGGGATTTTAACCCGTGGAGTACTGTAATCATGTGTATATTGAGATTTAGATGCCTCCTCCATTACACTGCAATTACACTCAAATCTGGTTCTTTGATATACAGAAATATTTCTACTCTGCACACAAAGAGGCTTCGCCTCCACCTAGGGCTGGACTATAAGACAATCTCAAAGGTGGGATGGAGTTAAATTTATGTCCATCTCATTGATTATCATCACACGCTCTTTTGAAAGAGCAAGCAGCCTTTCACTCAGCATAATCAAATGTGACAACAGCTGATGTATCTGACAATCCCATCAAAATATATGTTCCTGTATTACCACTAAACACGGAGCTGCTATCTGGGATGAGAACTGGAGCACACAGTGGAAGTCATCCCTTATAACAGCGTGACAGCGGTCTCTATACTTTCACCAGTAATTAGATGGGTGTTTATTTAGGATTTTGTTAGCTTATTTACCTTACAGCTGTTAAGGAGCAATAATAAAGGCTGAAGACATATCCACCGATGGGGTCTCATGCACAACAGATGCATCTCTGAGAGCCGATTCATTGTAGTGAATCAGAAGAACTGATTCCTGTCTGAGATAGCTGACTCTTTAGAAAGGGTGGGGCTATATTTTGATGGGCACACCATGTGGCCAATTCCATATAAGAGAGGACTGGGATCTTAGCACTGTGTGAGAAGGAAGAACCTTGTAGAAGGCAGGGAGTGTAGTGGTGCGGACCAGGTACACAAAGAGAACTAGAAGCCAGATCCAAGTGTGTCAGGACACAAAAAAAAAAAAAAAAAAAATGGAGAAAATAGCAAATTTGAAGTGTCACAATGTTCAGACTTTGGTATTTATCTAGGCTGGGCTTACACAAAATGATTTTCACAGTCGCAGACTAAAAACTGGAGTCTTTAGTAAATCGATAAGTCTTACTGGAGTAGCAGTGCTCCCATCGTCTCCATCGCTGGTTTAAGTTGGTAATCTGTGCTGTTTCATGTCAGTCTTCTCTAGTCTCTGGACTGCAACAATATCAAACATGTTTGATTTTATCGCAAGTCGCAGTGATGTAACACAATCAACAGCCACTAGATGAGCTCTGACAAAAGCAGAAACAGGAATCCTGACTGTCAGAAAAATGGCGAAAACAGACGAAAAATAAAAATAAGCTGAGACGAACAAGAACCGGCGATGAAACGTTGCAGGTGGAGCGTCCAGAAAGAGGAGCGGATGTTATTAAGAAGTAAACGTCTGCTGTGGATCATTTATGTGTTACAGTATCATGATCTAACAAATGAGAGAAGAACAGAAACTCATTCATTCCTTCATTCCTCCAGATGCTGGTGAGTTGGTGTAATCTAGTTGTAGTCTTGGTAAATCTCAGTCTGAGACTCGGCTAAGACTTAAAACTCTGAACATTTGACTTTGTGAGCAGGTGTGAGCTGGTAGTTTTCTAGAGTCTTTTGCAAATCTTTAAGCCCAGCATTACTTGATTTGCATGGTGGTGTTCTGTGTTCAGTTGCCTGTTTAAAGGTTTGGTTACAATATAAACCTATTTTCTAATGAAAACAAATGCACATAAATAAGGCTCTTATGATAAAAAAAAAATTAAAAAAAACAACTATTTACCAAAAAAAACACTTTTTTTATTCTAGTTACTGGATTAGGCTAAAACAGAAGCCCTGTGTGATACTAAATGAAGAGCCTTTTAAAAGCTGAAACAATTCTTCTAAGAGAGCCGAGTAAAAAGAGTTGAGTCTTTTAAAAGAGCTGAACTTCCCATCACATCTATCCACCAATAACACAACTATGAATTGAATTAATGTTAAACTGTGGAGTGGTTTCTTTATTACAATGCATTTGTACTTTGTTAAACTAAGTTCAGCTACTTTTTCCCCATTTAATTAAGTCAAGAAGAAGTTAAAACACCAAGCCAAAAAACAGCTTCTCGATTGTGAGGTTCAGGTTCATCAAACACAGCAAAGCTGAAATGTTCGTCTCCTTCAACACTGCATCCTGCTGCAGGTCTCATCTGACCCTTGCCTGTCTGGAGCTGATGCCAAATTGTTTGCTAGAGTCACATTTACATAAGGATCAATGACAATCCTGTGTGCACTGAACCCGACTGATTGTGTTTGTTGTAATTAGAAGACTTATAATGAATTTTCTTAGTAGATTTCCTCCAATACGTTTTCATGACATCAGAGTTTACATTTGTGCTTTTCATCAACAGCATTTGAGCCTCACATCCGCCTCTATTCATAATTATACTTTAAAAATTAGAAAAAGAGTGAGATTTCTGTCCCTGCATCCTGCTTCAGACTGCAGTCAAAGGCCTCCACAGTTAGTATAAGACTGATATCTCAATACTGGAAGAATAAGAAGCTACACATAAAACATTGTTTACATATGAAATGTCTTTTTTTTCTCGCTTTCTCTTTGAGGGATTTATATCAAAGTTAAATTGGGCACTGCTTCATCCACAGAGAGGATGTAAGCTCCTGAATGGAATCTGTTCAAATCTCTATAATCCTTGACACAAATATTAAACTGCAATGTTTGATCATTGAAGTCACTCTCCTTCCTAGCCCATCATCCTACTTTAGAAAAACAGACAAGCTCAAACAAGACAAAAAGAAAAACATCCATCCTAATTATTCCATCACAGACCTGCTTTATTTGAGAGCTGTACAACATTTTTCTCCAAATGCTTCTTTCCACTCCTTCATCCTTCCTTCCTCTGCACACCATCCAGCACCCGGGCTGATTAAAGTCACAGGACAGATGTTGGGAGTTTATTGTGTGATTAAGAGAGAAATGAAGACTTTATCTTTTAATATCTATCACAGAAACAAGCAGGTAATGACAGCGACTTTATACAGGAATGAAGCAACTAAGTATGAAATCTTTTAGTGAAATTGAGAACACAGTGTTGATCAGAATCCTTATTTTTGACAACCTACTGATTTGATGTGTCTCATCATAAACACTGGTATCGCTGGCTCTGTATCAATAAACAAACTTAATTTTTAATTATTCATGTCGGTAGAGAATGTGCAGGTCATGAAATGTGCTCTTCTTAACTGAGCAGCCGCAATCATGTCAGCGCAACGTGGAAACTGCAGCATTTATTTTCACACAAATCTTTAAATGTAGATAAAAATAAAAAATAAAAATATGTGAACAAATTCCAGTCCATGATGGAATGGACTCTGGACTGACTTCATTATGATTTTAGTTCTTTACTTTTTAATTATCAGCCAGTTATGTGATAAAAATGTCTCTGTGACAATGAGGTGGTTGCAGGCGTTCACAGAGGTCATGTGTGTAAGTGTGTGTGGCAGCGAGTGCTTTGGTAAGCCATAAAATTTGCAAATAGAGAGTTTGTGAAATACTTTTTTCTCTTATCTTTGTGGCCCAGAGGCCAAAGGCCTTATCGGGCACACACTCGCCCACACAGGTCACTGCCTGAACCCACAGCCAGCGACAGTTTGGCTGTAGCTCCCATACAAACCTCATTCCCCAGGTCTGAATGTACAAAAATTCAAATATTGACTATTCCACTGTACAAACTTCAAAAGGTGTTTCGGTGGCGACTGTGACTGTGTGTGACTGTGCCACAAGCTTTCTGAGGCATGAGGCGCTGTATCTCCAGCTTTCAGAGAGACCAGGAGGTCTCTTTCTGGGCCTTGGTCATCACTTACTTCTAAGACAGAAGCCGTTATTTTCGCACAATATAAAGTCTCTATGTGAGCTCAGTGTGGCAATAGCCTATAATAAGCTCACTGGAACGTTGCATCATGATGGATGGGGTTTGAAGGAAGCAGCATAAAACAAATTATGCAAAACGCATGAAAGAGGCGCCATCACAAGTCAGAGAGGAAATAGTCCAACATTTTGGAGGTTTTCTTTCCTGAAAGTTAGATGTAAACTCAAACAAGTCTTTTATATATACCTGGTCCAGCAGCTGGTTAGCTTCGTACTGGAAAAAAGGAGGAACTTGTCTGGTTTGGTCCAACAATAAGTAAATATGCCCACCAATCATTGAAAAAGATGTGTAAACATTACTTTGTGGTCATGAACCAGAGGCATATGTCCAGAAAAGCAGCAGATCATCATTTATTTACAGTGTTCAGGCTAAATGAGCTTTAGTCAGAACTAGAGTCCAGACCAGTGTTTCAGTAAAACCGTGAAAAAGAAAACCCTGTTATGTCTTTTGAAATGTTTTAACCTTGATGTGAGACATGATGAACATGAGAATTCTTGAGACAGGAAAAGTCCTCTATTTCTACTCAGCTGCAGCATGGAGCAGCCGTAGTGAAAATAAGTTTTACAAAGATAGACAAAAAAAAAGTACATTAGACCCTTTGCACAAAGGATTGCTCACACTTGCTTTCCTGCCCTCCTCTGCTTGATTTTGAATGTTGCTCCATTAAGGACTTGGACAGATATGTTTTCCTTTAATACAACATATAAAGCAGATATTAAGAGACTCAACAAAGCATCCTTCTCTAAATTAAACATGGCTGCTATAAAGAAACTTCCAGATTTTTTAACTCAGCTGGCTTCCTGAGCAACAAAACAAGACTTTATCACCGTAGCAACGGTGAGGAAGCTTTACAACCTCAAACAGAATTAACTGAACTGACTGATGCAGCTGCACAGAACGATGCAGTTTTATAAATGAAAAAGACTCTGAACAACTGTGGGCCTAAGATCTTCAGAAAAAGAAAATATAACATGAATGTTTCACATATTTATCACACGTTTAAGTTTACTTACAATTTCATTTAAAAAATGGGAAATCTGTTGGTCCAATTAAAATTCACTCAAAATCAAAGTCTTACATGGATATAAATAATCTGGCATGGTCCCACCTGAGAGATCCTCACAGAATTTAGAGCTTCCCAGAATAGAACCGCATCCCGCAGCGGACAGTCACTACAGGTTTTTTTTTTTTTTTTTTTTTTTTTTTTTTGCCACTTATTTTTATTGCAAACTGCTTTTTGAAGTCTTACTTTCTCATCATTTGCAGCTTCCTATGGGATTCTGCTGAACACACAGCAAGCAGAGATCTTAAGATCTTTGTATTTCAGTCCAGAGAGAGTAGAAACCATAAGGGGAGAGACACGGAAGGAGAAACCGAACAATAGGAAGATGGAGCTACTTTAAGCACATTCAGTCTGATTCAGTCTGGCTACAAATATGTCAAACTAAATTATTCTGAAAGCAGCAAGACAAACCTTTTTTTATTTTTAAATCTCCCTGTTGGACCATTTGCAGGTATGAATGCAGGCTTAACTAAATAAAAACCCATTTACAGAATCTCCCTGCAAGAATTGCTTTAAGACCTGAGCTCATATGCCTTCATTTGTGTTTTCAGCTCTCCCCTCATCTCTCTTCTACAATAAAATACAATTATCATTCCAAATGTGTACTCCAGACTGCTGATCTGTGTCTCTACTAAACAAATGAGTGCAGATGAAGGGATCTATTCAACATGGCTGTTTAAAATAATCTCCTGAAGGGGAACAGGCTGCAACAGTTCTTTTCAATCTAACAGAGCAAATGAACAAAACTGTAATTTCACAAGCAAAGAGAAAGTGGTGCATATCAACCGACGAAGAACCGAACTGTACCGTGCAAACAACAGCAAACTTTTCCAATCAATGCACTGTCTGATGCAGAAAATTAATTCTCCCTTTAAGTGCTATTGTAGGCGAGAGGTTGAGCTGAGAGTAAGAGCTGTTGATAAATACTCTTTATCCCCAGGTCAGTGAGGAGGGGATAACATGGAGGAAAAAGGGGGAATGATGGGAGGAATGAAATGGATGAAACAGGGAGAGGATAGATGAAGAGGAAGAGCCATTGAGAGGAAGGTGAGAGTGCTGCTGAGCATAATGAGAGTGCAGCATCACCCGGACCTTCCTGACATTACCGAAGGCCTCATTCCCACTTAGCAACGACATTTCCCTCCAAGCAGCAAGTCTCACTCTAATTATCCCACCCTCAGCCTGCATGCCTCACTCTTCCTGTCACTATCATTCATCTATCTCTTCTCAGGTCTCACCCTGTTCCTCTTTCCTTCCTGTCTCTCTGCTGCCCTTTCAATACCTCCTCAGGACACGGAAAAAGTCAGAACTCTTACAGATTATTTCTGAATTTTAAAAAGGTCTTGTGTTTTTTTTTCCTTGTGTGCAAAGTCATTTAAATGAGCTGCTGTTTAAGTTCTGCTCATTTTGCATCTATTCCCTCCTCAGTGTTGCTTGCTTTAAACAAGTTATGTGTGAAGTAAAGTAGCAGTGATAACACTTGCACAACGTCTGGGTGAGCTGTGGTGTGCTATGCGCACATAATGCTGTTATGATCTCTTCCACCCCTTTACTTTTCTCACTTTAATCATATGTTGCTGACTACAAACAAGGTTTTTCCTGGACGTTGTGCCTGCAGAACCACGGAGAAGGAATAAAGCATGAGAACCATCACACAGAATCTCTCTTCAATCCATTTGACCACCCGAGAGGAGCTGCTTCTTTAGTTTAGCATGATTAAAGCAATTCAGAACACAGATAAGAAACCTGGAAGGAGTTAAAAATAACTCAGGGAGGTCCTACAAGAGACTTGTTTAAAAGAGAGCTGAAGTGAAAGTATAAGTTGCTTTACCTTAAACAAATGTTGATGTTGCCACCCCTTTTCCCTAGCTGAGGTGGGGTTCTAACATCACAATAATCATTTTAAAAGATAAATTTTCAATAAAAAGCTAAACATGTTTTTTATTATCCTCTCTGTTTATTTTTATTTGTTTATATTGAGTTAATTTAACATAAACATCCTACTTCTCTAGCTTATCCTGTCTTTTTCTTTTCTATTGTTGATCCAATATTTCACCTTCATCCTTTACTATTTTCATTTTTCTCATCCGTCTGTCGAATCTGTGCTCCCTGCCTGGTCTCTCGGTGGATAGGATTCTCTATTTTGTTGTTCCAGCTGATCCTGGACTTTCTTTGACTACCGTTGGTGAGACTCAATTAAACCAAAACAGATTATCAATGTGCACGTTTACACAGAATGCCCTGGGGGCTCAATTTATCTGGAGGAATGCTCAGTCTAAAAAAACTGTGATTGACACCTCTAACCTTCGTTGGAGTGTAATCTTCATCTTTAGCACCCAGAGATCTAATTAATTAGAGGGAATCTCATTTCCTCAGTAATGCAACTGGACAGAGGCGTGATAGAAGAGGGAGGGAAAGCAGGAGGAAGAAGATGCTAAGGAGAGGAAGAGCGGAGATGGAGGGAAAAGGAGGGGTGCCGTATTTCATCATTGCCTGTGAATGGTGTCCACCTTGTTCATTTCAGGGAAGAACAAGGGAGTGTGAGGTGGTTGGGTTCACACCAACTACATTGTATTGATTACAGCTGCAAGAATTCTGGCTACCGGCCATTGGAGAGACTGCAGTAACACTCTTTTTAATGGCGTCTCTGGGTAATGTACTCAAGTGCTTTACTTTCTTCTCTAGCACTCTTTTCTGGGTTCAAGCCATCGTCTGAGTATGACGAAGACTTTTCTGTTTGTAATTGGTCTTGTCTTCAAACTGAACTGAAAACTATTTATCTCCTGAAGTCATTCACACCAAACCTGGTCTACAGATTCTACAGTTAAATCTGAAGTTGATGATTCCCTGAAAATAAAGTCAGAACATCCTGAGCAACAGTGAAGTTATTTTTTTAGTTAATAAAAGTGATTTATAAATGCAGATTAATATTCATTGGTTTGTTGCTGTAGATTTGTTTAGTTTGAGCCTTGAATGTCTCAGCACTTTATTTAGAACTAAGATCTAATCATCGTTCAATCCGAAAGTTATTCAAGTGTGATGTGAACAAAGAAGGAAGGGTCTTATAAAAATATGGATGTATGAGTTGTAGTATCATCTAGTCTAGTCGTAGTCGGATCACAGAGAAATCAGCAGCATATCAAAATGCTTTTTCACTGTTGATGAAGAACTTTCTCAGTTATCAGCAGCTCTGATTCTGGAGGGAATATTTACCTCCTGAGGATGATGGTTGGTCATCTAGCGAAGTGATGCTTCTGTTAGAAATCACAGTGCATCATTCTGTAATAATAATGTACATGAAGCAGCACAAGTGGGAGATGACAACTCTGAGGCTTTACCTAACCGCGGTCTAGCAGGCTGAATTCCAATATTTAGGAGAGTTTCTGGAAGTGGTCGAGGCAGCAGGGGTGGAAAACGTAGCTCTGAAACATGTGTGGGGGCAGCAGAGGTTTGGATAACTCTATAAATATCCATGATGATGCTGGGTGGACTGGCTATATGAGGACGTGAATCATAGGTGGATCAGTCTGATGAAGCAACTGAATATTTAGACTAAGATTTGATAAATACTAAACCCGATTTTATATAGATACATACACACAGCTGCCAACCTGTGATGCCAGTATAAGAAATCAGATGATTACTTTTACTGCCATCATAAACTCTGGTTCATATTTAATATTTTTTCTCATTTACAGTATGCCTTAAAAACTTTAAAAACCCCGGCACCTAAAGGGTCTAATACGGGTGATGCGTTCAAGGCTCAAGTTAACTTTCAAGTTTTAAACTTGTGTCTGTGGTTCGCAAACATCTGAGCAAGCTCACTGCTGTGGCATCACCATGATTCCTGTTGCTTTCCATGTGGCGACTGAGTCAATGAACTTTCTGATGGTATGTCCACCTTGTCAGCCACTGAGGGCTGACCTTCTCCATACTGACCCAGTCCATGTGCTTCCAGCCATATTACCTCCACTGATGAAATATTCTCCCATAGTAGTCTACATCTCTCCACCCAGCTCATCTACTCATGCTTTTCCAATCTCCAAATCATAATTGGCAAATGAAAGGGAGTTTATAAACTGAAGTGTACATCAAAATCTGCTGTAATGAAATCTTATCAATCTGTCCCGTGTGCTGTATTATTTGCATATAAATTACTTAATATAATAACTCTCTCCAGCCTCTACCTGAGAGGAGTAAATATTTCTGTGTCTACTTTGTCTCGTTGCTGTGACACAAGGAAAGGAGATGCTAATTGAAGAGAGGAAAGCATCTTTATATGACGACTGACATTCAATTATGTTTGGGGGATCAGATTAGGCGGTGGCCCCAGAAATGTTTGAAAACAACATTTTGCAGAGCAGCAACTCTGGAGGCAGCGAAGGATGTAATTTGAATGGCTGTTTGAAGCCCGCGCTGAATGGTGCTGCTCTGAATGGAATCACTATGCTATGACCTGCGAGTAATTGGATGTCCATGGTGAAGTGTTGACAGAAGGGGGAGGCAAGCCAGACAGAAACAAAAGGAAAAAAAAGATAGGCAGGCAGACAGAGAGAAAATAACACAAAATGAAAATAAACAAGAAATCAATGTGATGAACAGACACAATGAGGGTAAAAAGGAACAGTGTGTGAGGAGTACAAGCCATCACAACAGCAAAAACGGAGAAAATGAAAGTGCTTGTCCCAAAAAGTGGAACCTGCAAATGTTTTCTTGCCATCCATCAGTCATTCAGCTCACAGGCATGGAGCCACACTGGCCACCAAGCCAAATAAGCCATTAGAGAGGATAAGCTTTCCTATCAGCTAAACGCTATCAGGAAGCAAACTGCCAAGGTCACGCCAAACAAATACTGGGTCACTTTACTTGCTGCTAGTGTTGCATACTGTACTGATGGGATAGGAAGGTTATATACATCCATTAACCTGCCACACAGCAGAACAGAGCCGATAATGTAAACACATTAACAGTGCAGACAGTTGGAAACTAAATCCCATTATACACAACACAACAAAGATTATAACTTATCTAGTCAACAGAGATGATACACTCATCTGCCATTTTATTAGCTACATCTGTTCAATTGCTTGTTAACACAAAGAGGTAATCAGCCAATCACATGGCATTAAGTATAAGGACTAGCTACTAGCTAATGTTCAAAGTGAGCATCAGAATGGAGAAGAAAGACAATGGGAGACTCTGAATGTGCCAAACTGCTGATCTACTGGAATTTTTATGCAAAACCATGTCTGAGGTTAACAGAAAAAGGTCTAAAAAGAAACAAAATACCTACTGAGTCACAGTTGTTTGGGCAAAAATTCCTTAGACAGAATGGGTAGACAGATTTAAGATGATAGAAAGGAAACAGAAGCTCAAACAACCAGTGGTTACAACCAAAGTATGCAGACCATCTCAAACATTGCAAACATTGAAGTAGAGGGGCTACAGCAGCTGAGGACCACGCCGGGTGCTTCAGGTTTAGGCCCTGTTCTTTCCAGTTTGTATATGCTCCCTCTTGGTGGCATCATCAGGAGACATGGAATTAACTTTCACAGTTATGCTGATGACACACAACTTTATATCTCCACGTCTCCTGATGATACCCGACCAATGGATGCCCTTTTTAACTTCATTTCAGATATCAAATCCTGGATGGTGGAGAACCTTTTACAGCTTAACCGAGACAAATCTCAAGTTTTAGATCAGCCCTAAAAGAGAAACATGTTTCTAAACTACAGGCATTGTCCCTGAATTAATCTTTGCAAGTGAAAAACCTGGGTGTCACATATTAAGAATACCACAAAATAGTTTTTAATCATCTCAAAAATACAGCCAGAGTCCACCCTATTTGCTAATGCTTTGGTCACTAGTCGCTTAGACTACTGTAACGCCCTGCTTTCTGCTCTTCACAAAAAGACTACTACAAAATTCAGCTGCACTTGTCCTGACGAAGGCCAGAAGGTGGGCCCACGTTACACCGGTTTTAAGGTCACTGCACTGGCTTCCCATGTGTTTCATTTTAAAGTTAAAGCCTTAATGGTTCTGGGCCTTCTTTTCTTTCAGACTTGCTTTTACCTTATAAACCCTCATGGACCCTGGGATCCTCTGGTGCTGGTCTTCTAACCCTTCCTAAAGTCAGGACACATACCCACGGGGAGGCATCTTCAACATTCTGGCCCCCGCCTCTGGAACAGCCTGCCAGAGGACTTCAGGGCTGCAGAGAACATCCATGTTTTAAAGAACAGGCTCAAAACTCTCCTTTTTAAGTTGGCTTTTACATCGTATTTACTGTTTTAGTGTGGATATTTGATTTATTTTTGTAACCTGGTTCCATTTAATTTTATTTTAATAAATTTTATATTTTGCTAAAAGCAATACTTTTCATCATAATTTTTAAAAATTATTTTCACTGTTTTGATATATTTTATTATTTTTGCATATTTTCGGGTGTTCCTCAGAGGGAGCCCGGGGGTCGTGTCACCATGCTTGTGGCTTTGTGGTGTTGGTCTTTTGGCTGGTGCCCGTGTCAGCTATGGTTTGGTCGACTCCGTTTGCAGATGGCTCCTGTGATGGTGTTTCCTTTCATGGCTCTTCTGTGCTCAGCCTCATATTAATCTGAGTGTATGTGTGTGTGTATATGTATGTGTGCTGATGAAGAAGTGGTGTGGCTGCTGTTTGGTGGGAGGGCGGGTTGATGGGCTATTCTATTAATGCTTTTAAAATCTATAAAGCACTTTGTACTACACTTTACTGTATGAAAAGTTCTTAATAAATAAAGTTTGATTGATTGATCGATCAGATCGGTCAGATTTGTCTCGAATTTAACTGTGACAGTCAGGTGGTCGGATCAGAATTTGGAATAAATCCATCCTAGCTAGGACAAAGCTCAAATCATCTCCAAGGGAGTTGGCTGTACTCCAATGGCCTCCAGTCACCAGATCTCCATCCAGTAGAGGATGTTTGGGGATGTGGAGGAACGGAAGAATCTCATGTCCATCTGCAGCAACTGTGTGAAGTTATCATGTCAACATGGAACAAAACACCCTCTTGACTCTATGAGTCCAACCTGGTACTAGTTAAGTGTACCTAAGCCAGTGAGTGTGTTATAGATGGATCAGAGTGAATGCTTAAGCTTAGACAGTCTGTTGAATGCTTCTGAATGAACCTGTTGAGCACTTAGTCATCCTCTGGTGAAAATAAAACCAGCTGTTTCACCATTAGCTGTTAAAATTTGGGAACCCTCAAAACTCTTTGGCCCAGATAGGATGTAAAAAATAAACCTTTGTCACAGCAGACAGTCGGACTTGTCTTGGTAGATAAAGTGCAGGTGCAGCTCTAATGATGACTACAAACCTTTTAGTGGGGGTCCTGCTTTTTGTCCATGCTGGTTTCCTGTCACGGCTGATTGGGACACTTATTGGAACTGAGCTGCCATTAGTACTCCTGCACTTTACCTTTTGTGACAAGTCGAATTGCCTATCTAAAAAGGGCTTCCACTAGCAACACTCTAAATATATAGCCAGATCTTTTTTAATGTAAATGCCAGATTCCATCACATACACCCCCAAATGCAGTTGTGCATCTGTGACTTCAAAGGACATTACATTGACTTACATCTCCTTCTTTTCACTCCCAAAAGAGAGACGCACCCCCTTAATCTGTATGTGTAAACAGATTAGTCCCCACAACATGAGTAATACCTTGACACACTAACGCACATACACACAGGCATTTTATCCCCATGTAATTCACCTTTGTAGAACATGGAGGGGGGGGTGGTTGGTCGACTCCATCGATTGGCCATCCAGAGCAGTGACAGCTTCCAGATTGGCCAGAGAACATTACAGAGTCAGGAAGTCACACTGCCATTAGCAGCCTGTCGTCTCTGGTTACAGCCTGTCTGCATACCTACACTCCGTACACTTAAATAGGTTACAGTTACTGGGATGTGTGGCACAGACAGATGTGCATGTCTAGGAACTGGAATCATTCTACTTTAACATCAAATATATTCTGCAGTAATATGAAGCCAAAACTATTAGTAACCTCCTACATTCTTCTTATTTCGTGCCTTATATTTTCTGTCTCAGACATGGGGATTAACTTCCTTTGGGATCATCGAAGCATCTTTCCCCGTTCCCCTTCCTTCTTTCCCGATACACATCTCTGCTCTTCCAGTTTGCAAACCTCTCAGAAAGGATGTACTGCAGTCAAGATGTGATGATGTGAGGTGGTGCATGAAAGCACAGTTGACAGAAGAAACTTGGCTCAGACTGATAAACAGCTGTGCATGAACATGTTCAAATGAATACGTTCATTTTTCTGTGAACTGAACGCATTTATAAATAAAAAACGTGAACACGTTCGGATTATATGAGGTCCTGTATCAGTCACTGCATACATTTTTGACTTCACACTATGTTTCCCACCATGCATTGCGGACTTTAGCATAACAAGCTGGCAAAGCGACATCTGTGCAGACCTCTGAAAAGGCAAGTGGAGGTGAAAGGTGCGAAGCCGCAGACGCAGCGATGCCATCACATGCTTCGTGTACTGTGCTGTCTGCAGAAGATTCCCACAGTAAAAATCTAATGTTTCTATACAAGTTTGCCTTCACATAAAAAGCAAGTTAGAACATCAGCCTCGTGGACTTTTCATTTGAAGAGAAGTGCTGTTTGAGAGGATATCTGCAAGTCTTCGTCATTAAAACAGCCTTTAGGAAAAGGCTAGACCCCCTGCCAGCAGCCCTGGATCAGACTGCCTTGCAGCCTTCAGGAACCTCCCAGCAACAGGTTAGCTGGTTAGTTTTAAAGTTTTTAAGGCATACTGTAAATGAGAAAAAATGTTGGGACACATTTACACATTAGATTTTTATGTTTTGTTCCTTGTTTTTTTTGCTTGGGGTAGCAGGTGGTGCGGCGCCAGCCAATCGTTGATGACCGGTTCTGGTTGTGGAAATGTCTCTTTCTGGAGACATGGGCCTGGTTCTTGTCTCAATTTTGCAACTTACAGGGTTAAAAAATCACCTGGACTTATTATGAGAAGCATGAACTTGCACAACACTGCTGATAAATCAACCAACTGAGATGCAGGGATTACAATTTTTTCTTTTCTTCTTCTTCTTCTTCTTTTGGAAGATCAGCAGGAGGATGTGCTCAGCATGAGGCTCATCTGTTTAATGTCTCTCAAGGTGTTCTGTGTCTGTAAACATTTGATTAATTAATTGCAGGTAAGCCAAGATATTTTCACTGCACACACCCATACATGCACACAAAGGAGGAAAACACAATTAAGCTGCGTCTTCGAGAGAGATAACCTAACACCCTGCATACTTCCTTGAATCTCAACCTACTATTTGCATTCCTTCACATAGATAAAGGGTGGAACACACTTATTAAAATTGGTGAGACCTTTCAAACCTTTGTCCTTTTTCTTATTACCAGTTACTAAAGGTTTTCCCTACAGAGACAATAAGTTCAGCATAATAACTTGTGTGCTCTCTGTATTGGCATTTCTGGATCAAACATTAATTTTCAAATATGATGAAGCAAAATAATTAAAAAAGAATATTGTGTATGGGTTGGTGTTTGAGACCCACTGAAGTGAAATTTCTCTTATATAACAGGCTGAATTTATTTTTTTTCTTAGAAATCAAATTGACAGATTTCCAAGTACATCCAATGAAAGATGTGAACCCTTGTTGATCTTTTCAAATGTAAAAAAATGGCCTCAGCATGATGGGAATATTAGCTGTCAGAAATTACAGCCCATCATTGATCTATTCATGTTGCCTGTCAGGATAATATCAAACAGTGAAGACAAGTCTAAAGTAGACGCGGTGAGAAAAATAGAGCGGTGGAATAAATGTACATATCAAGGCAGAATTTTATGCCACAGAGAAGGCGCTAAAGTGAAAATTCAACTGATTTCAACGTGACAAAATTGATTTTCCAATTTTCTCCGGATTGCTTTCAGCTTCCCCGGGGCAGCTGAGGTGTCTATCTAAAAACACTGGGGGCTCCCCCTGAATTATGTTGGAGGAATTTAGAGAACAGAGAAGATTTGTTTCTCTATGTTTTCCCCCTTGGTGTTGAAACTTTTTTTGTTTTTTTTTCTATTAAAAAAAGCCTTGCAGAAATAGGTGGGATGAGCTGTTGTCCAAAACTCTTCCTTTATGAGAAGATGGAAAGATGGATGACATGCTGGAGTCACATTTATGGGAAAACGATCAAGTAGAAATCATCCTTTCTGTACTGCAATCTGGCTATGTACATGCTAATAATAATAATAATAAATCTTTTATGTGTAGAGCACTTTATATTATAGGGAAACTCAAAGTGCTTACAGAAAACAGGAATAATAATAATAATAATAAAAATCAATAAAATACTATTTAGCCGAAGGCTTCTTTAAAAAGGAAGGTTTTCAAGTTTTGCTTAAAAACTTCTAAAGACGGTGGACTTCTCAGGTGGTCTGGTAGGGGTCCCACAGTCTGAAAAGGCCCGATCACCCATGCTATGATGTAAGTAAGCAGACCTCATCCTGTGAGCTCTGCTTACTTATGTTTATTGTTTTTATTACAAAAATAAACCCAAAATAAATTCTGGCATCATACATACAATGACATTAATACCAAATATGATGTAATCATTGCACGGTGCTTCAGGCTGTTAGGGGGACAAATCAGTAAATATTCTGACCCAACTGATGACTAACATCATGCACCAACTAGCTGTGGGCATTCTGCATTCTTCCATGAGAAAAAAAACAAAACAAAACAAAACAAAAAAAAACAAAAAACTGGACAATAAACTGGACTGGAGTAGTAACACAGACCCACACTATCTTCTGAGGAGACTACGGTCGTTTGGAGTGAAGGGGCACTCCTGAGGACCTTCTATGACTCTGTGGTGGATCAGCCATCCTGTTCGGTGTGGTCTGCTGGAGCAGCAGCATCACAGTGAGGGAGAGAAAGAAACTGGACAAAGTCATCAGGAAGTCCAGCTCTGTCCTGGGCTGTTCAATAGACTCTGAGGGAAGTGATCTCCATGCTGGACCATAAGTCCTACCCCCTGCAGGACTCCTTGTCTGCCCTCAAGAGCTGCTTCAGGGACAGACCGATCCAGAGATACCGCAGGTCTTTCCACCCTGCTGCTGTCACGCTTTACAATGAACACATGGAAACTGCTCCCATGTGCAAAATCTCTACAACCACCTCTTGCAACCTGTGTAATAGTTTCCACAGTTATGTTCAATAATTATTTCTATGCAGCAATTTCAACTTACACTTTTCTGATACATGTACATATTACATACATGTTTATGTAAACATTTATGTACTGCTATATCTTAGCTATACTGCTGCAACAATGCAAGTTCCCCATTGAGTAATTAATAAAGGTTTTCTTATTCTTAAAAAACGAACAAAAAAAAAAAGGCATATACGTTGTATTTAATATTTTCCCATTTAAAATGAAATAAAACGGACATGGCTACAAGGAGGCTTTCACCTGAGTTTGAGCTCACAGACCGCATAGAGAAACTTGATGTGTTTAGATGATCTCGGCACCAACAGATAAAACTTCAGATTTCTTTTTCTTTTTTTTCTACAAAAAAATGTAAATCTGCCAGAAACTCTGGTTTATAATCAGCCCTGTCCAGGCAGCTCTGTGAAAACATTCAGACTGAAGCAGTGCAGCTACCCTTGAACGAATATTTAGCATAGCCAAAAACAGACTGTATTTTGGCTCTGTGCCTTTTTTAAAGGCTTGAATTACTCATTCACCCTCACTAAATCTTTAAAAGATCTCACTTTCACCTTGCTAATAAAGAGGAAAACCACAGAGACCTCCATGCACCTCTTCAATAAATCTGGTCTGTCATCACCACACAAAAGCAGCTAGCATCGCTTGCTGCATTGATTACATCTCATTTCATTGTACTTTTAATCAATTACACCTCTATTAAAAAGGTTTACTGTAGCATTGAGATTGGCTCATCAGGGCACTTAGTCGCAATGGTTCCAGCAGTTCCGGATGGCAGGTTTTCATTCAGGCTTGTTGGACAGCACCAGAGTCGACGGATGACTGTGTATCACCTCAATTAAACTATTCACTAAGTGTCTGACAACAGCTAATATTCCTCTTCCACCAGCGAACCCAATCGATGTTCTGGCATTCGTCACCCTGCTGGAAAAGCAATCATCTTGTTGTCTCGCTGGGGTTGGACGAGGATATGCAAAGACGCCCGCCTGCCTTCTGCGCCTGCTTGCTGGTGTACACTATTGCCCTCTCATACAAAGACTCACAACCCTTATAGGTGGCATAAAAATCCCATGCACATATACTATATGCACCTACTTCACTCTGCTCTCTAGCTGCATGAAGATCAGCTGGGAAAGAGTAGATGCAGAGGCTTTATTGCAGAAATAGCTTATGATAAGTGTGTGCACTGAAAAAAGACCACCATCCTGCACACAGACACTCGAGCTAGCTCACCTCTCTGTCCAGTAACGTGGGCGAAATGACGGTGACGATGTCGCCTCTTTCTGCATCGATGTAGAACATGTTTGGTGAAGGTTTGTCCGGCGACTGTCTGATGATGTTGTACCGCAAGGCAGCGTTATCTGTGCCAGGGTCGTCAGCATCAAATGCCGTCATTGTCATCACTGTGGTTCCTGGAGAAGACATTGAAGGACAATCCTGAGCATAACCTTGATTTTTACAAGAACATCTAAGAGGATCTGTCTCGTCTAAGTAAATGTGCTGATGCTAGAAGTACTAGAAATACTAGAAGCAATCTATCTCATGTGCATTTATCCCTGTTAGGGTATAAAACGAAAAGCTAAATAAACCCTAAACATGTCAGACACCAGCTGAAACACCTGGAAATCTAGAAAATAAAAGTCTTTTAACACACCATCCCCTTAAAGCCAAACCCAAGAAAACCCTTTGAGAAAAAGTGAAAAAAATAAATAAATTAAAAATAATTTTTTAATTTTTACTGTTTTTTTTTACCAGGTTATGTCAGCATTATTGTGTCCACCAGGGGGCAGAAGCCAAGTATCAGATTGTGAACAACAGGGTTTTGAGCCAAGTTTTTACTATAAAGTCATGCCAAAGGTCTCATTAAACTGTATGTATCATATTTAAAGACGTTAGAAGAGTCAGCCTTAGAATAGTTAGTCCATTAAACATTTTTTAAGTGATACCATATGAGTTTTGAAGAGTTGCAGCAGATGCATGAAAAAGCTAAATCTAAAACTCTTGCACCAGGCAGCATCTTAAAAGGTTTCCCCTTTCTAATAATGTGTTTCCTCCGTCATGTCAGCTCTAACAGCAGGGTGCATTTTATTTGGTAATGGGAAAAAAATGGAAAACCTGTCCACTGCATCTGAACTGAAAGAGGCAGGCAATCCTTGACACACCATCAGCCCTCAATCTCAGCTTCTTGCTGGTGATGAGATACTCTCGCACCAGTTCAGCGAGACACACATTCAGTCCTCACGTTGAGAGGTGAGGCTGGAAACGTATATATGCACCTCTGATGCAAATACAGAACATGTTACGCTGTCCCTCATCTGAACTGTTTATTAAATATGTCCATCCACTGCTCCGTGTTCTGGTGGAACGTCCAGGCCTGCAGAGAGATCGTTTAGAACTGAATAGTTTGGTGTGTGTGATGTTTGTAAGGGAATTCATTTAAATGCTGAGATTGTAATTTATGAAATAAAACTATAATTGGTACACAACAGTAGCATGATACACTCCAAAAGACTGTTTGTTCAGTTACTGTAATTAAAACCAAAATCAGTAAAACAACATGTTCTTTTTAAAATCCAATTAATCTTTTTTTTTTTTTACTCAATCCATATATTTTCCTTGAATAATTATAGTCAATTCTTTTCTAACCTCTTAGCCCCCTGTGCCTTTATATTTGTCCTCTGCTTTAAAATTGCATACTCATAATGAAATGAGTATTTCTCTGCAACCACAAGATCTATCTGAATACTTTTCGAGTGACAGTAAAGAGAACATGTGAGATTTGTTAGGATGTGTAAATATTACTTTATGTGTTACTTGGGAAGAATAAATGAAGATGGTAGACAGCACAAATGAAAAGAGTTTCAAGCTCACCAGAAAAAACCCAAATACTCTCAGAATAAATATGAATTTATTGGAGCTGCAGTCGCTGGAGGTGACCCCACTACCTCCTTCCCATCTCTTACAACCACTTTTTCTAGTTTTGACCTTCCCTCAGTCCAAACCATCTCTGACATTATCCATAAATCCAAACCTTCCACATGTCACCTTGATCCACTTCCCTCCATCCTGGTTAAATCCTGCTGCTCCTCACTTGCGCCTCTCATTACCAAAATCATCCACTCTTCATTGAGTTCTGGTTTGGTCCCTTCTTCACTCAAATCTGCCTCAGTCACGCCCATTCTGAAGAAACCTGGCCTGGACCCAACCAACTTCATCAACCTTCGTCCCATATCCAATCTCCCCTTCATTTCCAAAATTTTAGAAAAATCTGTTGCCTTTCAACTTCATAATCATCTGCTGTCCAACAATATTTATGAGCAGTTTCAATCTGGCTTCCGTCCCCTCCACAGCACCGAGACTGCACTTATCAAAATTTCTGATGACCTACTCATGGCTTCCGACTCTGGACTGCTTTCCATCCTCATTCTCCTGGACCTCACAGCAGCCTTTGATACCATTTCTCACGCTACTCTTCTAAGTCGACTCTCATTTCTTGGCATCACTCACACCCCAATAGCCTGGTTTACTTCATATCTCTCTGATCGAACACAGTTCATACAACTCAAATCTCATAAATCTATTTCCTACCCCGTTTCCGCTGGAGTGCCCCAAGGTTCTGTACTGGGCCCCCTCCTTTTTATCATCTACATACTCCCACTCGGCCACATCCTTCGTAAATATAATATCAATTTCCACTGCTACGCGGACGACACCCAGCTCTACCTCTCAACTCAACCATCTGCCTCGCTCCCACCAACCGCCCTCACCCTCTGTCTTGAAGAAATCCAGTCTTGGTTCTCATCCAACTTTCTAAAACTAAACAGCTCTAAAACGGAAGTCCTCTTGGTAGGCACACCTCACACCCTATCCAAAGCCAATAAATGTTTCATTACTCTTGATAACTCAACTGTCCTCCCCTCCCCTCAGGTTAAGAGCTTGGGTGTCGTCCTCGACAGCACATTGTCCTTCCAGTCTCACATTAATAACATCACCCGGTCCGCCTATTTCCACCTACGTAATATTTCTCGTCTCCGTCCTTCCCTCACTTCCCAAACTACTGCCATTCTAGTTCACAGCCTGATCACATCCCGCATTGACTACTGCAATTCACTTCTTTTTGGCCTCCCCAATAAGTCCCTCCAGAAGCTGCAGCTCCTCCAAAACTCTGCCGCACGTGTTATCACTCGGACCCCCATTGCTCATCATATCACTCCCATCTTGCAACAACTCCACTGGCTCCCCATCAAACAAAGGATCATCTACAAAATACTGATCATCACTTTTAAGGCACTCCATAACTTGGCTCCATCTTACATCTCTGATCTCCTTCATCCACACACCCCTTCCCGCACACTGCGTTCCTCCCATACCCATCAGCTTTCCGTTCCCCCGGCACGTCTGGCAACAATGGGGAGCAGGGCGTTTAGTCGCTCGGCTCCTCATCTCTGGAATTCCCTCCCTCCTGATCTCCGTACAGTGGACTCCTTCCTTCTCTTCAAATCCAGACTCAAAACTCATCTGTTCAGACAGTCTTATCCCCCCTAAGTCCATATACATCTTTCCACAGTGTTTCCTTCCCCTATCACTTATTCTGTTTTGTGCTTTTAATGTTTTGCTTACTTTTAATGTCTTATGTTTGTACAGTGTCCTTGGGTGCTTTGATAAGGCGCTTTTTTAAAATAAAATGTATTATTATTATTATTATTATAATTTCTCTTTAGAAAGAGCAGCTGTAGCTTTAGACCTTCATGAAATCATAGTACAATATGTGATAGTTTCTCCAAAATGGTATATGGACAGTTTGGCACCATATATTCTTACCTGTGGGACCTTTGGCTTTACAAAGGGAATTCATTCTGAGAAAAACTGCAGTGAAATTAAAGTTTTTTATGAAAAGGAGTTTGTGTTTGATGTGTCCTGTTGAGTGACTGAAAACAGTTTTAACTCAATCAACAAGGCTGATGGGACTAAGGACTGGCTTCTTCCACAGAAATCATGGTCATCTCTCTAGTTACTGAGATTATGATAGAAAAAACAAAAAGCTTGTAAGAATATATTCAAAACGTCAGAACTCAGAACAAACTCATCTCTTACATTCAACTAATCACAGCAAAGCAGGTCACCAGCGATCGACAATGAAATACCTAATTTATTCATATATATGAAATTACAATGGGTTACCCAATATGTCATAGATCACCAAATCCAGGCCCCCTCGGGCCAGTGTCCTGCAGGTTTTCAGTGTTTTCCTGCTCCAACACACCTGACTTAAATAATGAGTGATTGTGCTGAACTTCATAGGCTGTTGGATCCATTTTATTTGAGTCAGGTGTGTTGGAGCAGGGACACGTTGAAAACCTGCAGGGCACTGGCCCAGGAGGTCTGGATGTAAATAAACCCGGTTTTTTGACTTTCTCAGCATATTTGCTGCTGAGGAAACCAATTGGAATCTAATTTGACCCACATATTTATTAAAAAATGAGTGAGAACCAACATTACATGGCTCATAAAGATCTCTGTTCATGCTTCTCCTTAAATCTGGGGTGGTAGTTTCCCACAGTCCATTAGCAAAACTACTCAAAACACACCCAAAATGGCTGTTGGAAAATATGTAAGTCTACAATAAATAACAGCTTCGTAGCAAATGCTCTGAGTCTAGTTGGAGGTAATGAGAGGCAGAGGGGTGTGAGTTTTGTCCTCTTTGCATTTACACTTCAAGGTGAACCATTAAGAGTTAAGTAAACTGGTAATCCTTCCTCTACAGAATAATTACACAGTCCTATCTCCTTCATTACCTATACTCTGTTCCACTTCACACCTTAAAAAGCCACACTGTTAAGAGACGGGCAAGTGAGCACACACACATGCACACACCATCAAAAGCATATGTATGCGCACTGTTGCACACAGACACACCGACCTGCGGCAAATTAGAGCTAAAAACGATGACTAAATTGGTTATCCTGAACAGATCTTAGTGAATTATGTTGTCATTCTGCTGGAAAATGGAGGTCTCTCAAGCAAAATGCAATCTGACATGCTTTATGTGATATCTGAGGCAAGCTCCCCCTCTCAGGGTTTACTGTCTTCATCAGATACCATAATTCCACTCAGAGATCAGCGTCATGTAACCAGGACACATACATCAGTACAGGACACAACACAACAACCAGCATTAATCAACTTATGATAAACATCTAGTATTCTGTAACAGTGCAACTGGACTGGAATAACATCAGCTAGTGTTTAATCATACAGTGAGATCATGTGGGGGGCCTGGGTGAGGACTCATTGCCCTCTCTTATCAGCTTCATCCTCTGGAAGGAGCTCAGGCCCAATCAATCTTAACCACATTGGATGGCTATATGGAGGGATGGATGCGGATGCGCAGGACTGCCATTACCTCGCTATCTCTCGGACCCATCTGCCTTGTTGCAGATGACACTAGCTCAGACTGGTTTGAGAAAGAAGTGATATAATTAGGATGGATTGTCCAGAGAGAGTCTGCATAGCGTCTGACATGCTTCCACCACCGACAACGAGCCGCTCAGTCAAAATACCGGACAAGAAACAGCAGGACTGCGAGGTAAAATATCACCGATTTACAGAAGATGCAGTGAACGACACCGAAAAAGAAAGCAGGCACTGATGCACATGTTGTGGACTGATTTCATCACACAAGCTGTTGGGACACAGTGCCATCGCCTTCAGCTAACTTCTATATCTTTCTCAAACACCAAGGGAAATCAGTGGGGGATGGCAGATCTGCAGGAGCCACCAGGGAGCCGACACAGTGTGAAAAGAAAAGATGAAGCAGAGCAACACAGACAAGACAGACGCGATGCGAGTATGTGTTTGAATCTACCATGTGTGCGCACATTGTCTACATGTTGCATTTGAGAGAACGTGAGTGATCGGAATTTCATTTTCAATTATAGAGATTGTAAAACCAGGAATTGGATTTATATTAATCAGAATGAAGGAAATGAAAAGACCAAAGGCTAAGCCGTGCTATTCTAAGGTGTGAATGAGATCAAAGGAAGTTCAAAGATGAATCCTCTCCAATGCCAATACTATGGTATGATGAATTATAAGCATATTCAAAAGCAGAATGCAGTGAAGAGGTGGCAGCAGAGATAAGTCTAGATGAAAAGTACATGGAGACAGAACAGAGAGGTAAAAAACAAGAGAACGGAGGAACAATTGGAAGCAATAGAGGTAACTGATTAGCACATTTTCTTAGTTTTCAGTTTTACTTTCTGTCACTTTTAACATTTCCAGTAGAGGAGAGGTAGGATGTTTCAGAGAAATATTCCACTGTCCCTCCATGTCAGAGCAACGTTGTAACTTAAATCTGCTGCAGTTGGGCTCATTTATATTTTTAATTGAACATATTTACCAGTGAAAATGTACACAATCAGAATATAATAATAATAATAATTATAATAATAATAATAATAATAATTAAAGCTGCAAGCAGCGATGAAGGCCCTCGCACCTCTGGCGCCGCTCTGGCCCATTGCACCACCCCATCAGCCGGTAAGAATAAGAATAAGAATAAGAATAAACGCTTGCATTTCAATAGGCCTTCGCACCGCCGTCGGTTCTCGGGCCTAATAATAATAATAATAATAATAATAATAATAATAAAAATAATAATAATACATTTAATTTAAATACTTTTCATTTATAGAGCACTTTTTACAACTCAAAGATGCTTTGCAGCCGGAAAACAACAATAAAAATGCAATTAAAATATCAATCAGCACAATAAAAACATTAAAAACAGTAGGCATACCCCATAAATCAATTTAATCAATTAAAATTTATAAAAAGCTCTGAAAAGATGTGTTTTGGTCAGTTTTTTTAAACAGTGCCAGGTCAGAGCATGCACGGAGGCTAGGGCAGGACTCACAAAGCTTGGTCCCCTGGGTTGTGTGCCTGGAGCTCAGTTCCATTCAGTTCAGCTTAATGTTTGTTTTCATGGAGGAGCATCTTTATAACATCAGCTGTCTTAGAATCTAGAAAAGCATCATAATGCTGCTAAATATGGGTGTTGTGATAAATGCAGTTTGTGTGATTATTAAACGCAGCATCGACGTATAAAGAATCATGGCTGCAGAAAAGTTAGATCAGATAATTCTTTGCTTTGATTATCGTTGTTTTTACAAGCATTTCTTTCAACTTGTAAGTAAAATGTCTTCTTTTCTTCTTTTCAGCTGTAGTTTGGTCTTCAAGGCGTTAAGGTAATCGTTATAAATCAGCTGAGCAGCTATCAGCAGACATATTTGTCTCGAATCTTCTCCAACCGTTTACCTCCCATTGTTACCTGTGAAATTCTCTTCTCCTTGAAGATGCTGCTTACCACTGAATCTTTTGTTAAACCAGTCCTTTCAAAGAAATAATTGCAAATATAAGATTTTCTTTCAGTCAAATCACTTCATAGCCAGCACTTTAAATGTGTCTCCTGCAGGATTTTCAGGTCTGTCAAACTTGGTTATTTATGTCTCTCCCTCAGCTCTTTACAGGAGAAATTATGTCCTTTATTCTGTAAAGATGCAGTTTACTGAGATTTAATTAAATGTTTTCGGTTTGCCTAGGTTGAAATATGACAGAAAGATCAAACAGAAACTTTTTTCTTTATTAAATTAAATTTCTAATCACTGTCCCTTTATTGCTTCTATATAGACCTGTACAGCTCAAACCCCTCTAACCCGAGCCCACAGATAAATCAACAATCTGAATTTATTTCTTGCAGCTGAGAATCAATGAATGAATGAATGAATGAATCAATCAATCAATCAATCAATCAATCAATGAATCAATCGATCAACCAAGTAAACGTCAGATTTTGTTTTTAGTCAATAAATGAAACACCAGTAAAGCATCATTATTTTTTCTGTATCATGTTCCTGTTTCGGGTCATAAACACTTCATATTTATTTTAGTAAATTCAGGACTAAAACATTTCACCTTTAAGCCCAATTCAAACTACAATACCGGCTTGTTTTATATTTATTTAACTCCAGCTCTTGTTGGCTTGCCTGCCTGCTTGTCTGGCACACTTCCGTGTTATGGCTGTACCAAACCTTAACATGGACCTACTGTCAAGGCTGGACACAAAACTCTGGGACTGACTTTAGAATTTGAACTAAGAAAACAAACAAAATATTTTTAGGCTGAAGCACAAACATAGTTTTACAGGTTCTTAAACTTAAAAATAAATGAAACAACTCTATGATCGAGTGTGTGGGAGTTTCGTAAGTTCCCATCATAACTTAATCTATAAATCATTTGAAATGCTGCATCAATGGTGTATTGTCTTAATATTCTTATACACAAAGACATTTGCTTCAGTATCTGTTGTGATAGTTAAACTAAGGACCAATGAGCAGAAAGATTAGGGGCCTGATTTACTAAGATTCCAGATAATCAGGTGCAGAATTGCGTGCACATGCAGACAGATTGCATGTGTTGTTTATGATCAACTAAGAATGCTGGGACAACAGGTGCAAACAGCAGTGTTCAAATGAGCATTTAGCTGCGTTATGGTTTCACCATGGAGAGTTTAGAAGCTCAGCAGGACTGGAATACTGGGAGTGCCGCACTAGAGCTGATCGCAGCAGGATATGTGACAAAAAATAGTTTTTATTGACGAATTAAAACTTTTAGCCCAAAACATTTTGATCAAATAAACGCGCCTTCGGTGGCACCTTTCATTACGCACAATGTTGCTTTGCAGTGCAGCTGGTCACGCTGTATCTGGGCTGAGGATGGTCATTAACTGAAGGGAGAGAAGATGGGTTACAGGCGGTGGTGAAGGCTCTAAATGCCAGCAGACCCAGGGTGCAGCAGCAGCCCCTCCCGCGTAACACAGCATTCAACACAGCAACACAGCCACGTGTTTCAATCTTTGCCCCTGGCATTCCAGAAATATTTAGACGATCAGAAACTATGTGGTCTCTCCGTCACTTGGAGGTGTCTATGCCGCCTCCTTGCAACAATAACTGCAACCATTTCTGCATAAAGTTGTGCCAGTTAATATCTGCCTTTCAGATGTGCTAAATATACACTCAAAACTAGCCAGTGGAACCAGTTTTATGTTTGGTAAATCACTCTGCGTGTGCTACGTTGATCTGTTTGCTCCTCCCAGTATATCTTGCCCTTTCTGGTAGAAACGCCCATATTGCATATTCATCACAGGAAAACACACTAAATGGATTGCACACATTATTTTGGTGCAACATGTTGCTGCGTGTGCTAAAAAGTTTGCACATGTTTTTACAAGGGCTGTCAAATGATTAAACATTTTAATCTGATTAATCACAGCTTTCAAATGAATTAATCATGATTGATCACCATACACCGGAAATATGAGCGTTTTTACTGTATCAACAGAAAGTTGACACAATACAGTTAATATATCCTTCACAAGTGCTTCATCTCTGAGGCCAGAGGTCTTCATCCTCCTCAGTTTAAGCATCACAGACACCTCCCTGACATCTGTCTTGTGTTTACACATGCAAACCTTTAGTAGATCAGGCCGTCAGACCACTGACTGATTAATAAAACCTACAAAGTTGAGCAATTAACAGAAGAGATGGAGGGACAGCTTGGATGGCACTCTGGTGAAAGGCTTGTAAATGAGAATATAAATAGCATTAAGCTAATGAACATAAAACTGGAGAAGCAACTCCACTTTGCACATTGACAAACTTTGGTAATAAAATGACATCCTAACTTGATAATTGAAAAATAAATGAAGCGTAGGAAGTAAGAAGACGAGATAGAGGAGCATACACAGAGGAAGATTTTCATGCTTTCACTGCAAACATATATAACACATTTTTACATCAACATCTGGAACAGAACTTGTATGTTCATTTAAATACCAGCGTTTTCTACATGTTATTGTTTTGTGGGACTAAAAAAATTAAGTACCAACATTAAAGTGTCCTTATCTTGCATGTTTGACAAGGATTAGCCAAATTATATCTACACACTGCCCCTAAATTCTTTCTTGTCTCCCTCAGATTACTTAAAACAGGGGTGTCCAGCTCCGGTCCTCGAGGGCCACAATCCTGCAGGTTTTTGATGTGTCCCTGCTACAAAACTTAATAGGCTGTGGGATCTATTTAATTTGAGTCAAGTGTGTTGAAGCAGGAAACACTGAAAACCAGCAGGACAGTGACACTCGAGGACCGACTTTGGACACTCCCGACTTAGAACTACTTAATTCTCCTTATTGTGGCTGTAATGTCTCTCAGAGACACTACAGCCCTGATAACTTGGATAGCTGCTATTTATTTTTTGTTATCTATTCGTTTTTAGATCTAACTTTACTAAAATTAAAAGGAGGACAGGTGTATTTGTGTCCTGCAGGCCGTGTTCTTGATAATTACAAATTTAAAGGTCCCATATTATGCAAAATTCTCTTTCTAAAAGTTTTACTGTCACATGTGTCCCCATAATCTGTAAGAAAAATGAGAAAACTCTGTCTCCTCTCTCACTTGCTTACTCCACTTTCTAGTGAATGTGGGTGAGTCTGAGATCTTTCCCTTTGTGACCTAACGAAAGGATAAACCACTCCCCCGGGTAGTGAATGCTGCCATTGACCCTCTAAATTAAATTCACAGAGAGGGAACCAGTGGAATTTGGATAGTCTCCCAGAGAGGGGCGTAAAGTTTGCGTGGACATCCCGTTCCCATTACCCCACCGTTTCATCGGGTGCGTGTGCGGCACGTTATGGCTGCACCGTGACCTCCGCTGCTATTCGTAGCCGTTTTAGTCAATGGTTTGGTTTCCGCAGTTCAGATAGGGGCAGACAGGAAATCAGACACGGAAGCAGTGTAAAAGCTTCAAGTATTTTTCAAAACAAAAGCCCCAGTCCCTTTGTTTAACCGGTCAGGGGGTCTCAGTGGCTTTTTTTTGTCGTCATAGACAACGAGACGTTTATCCTGAATCACAAGATTCTCCACTCCTTCTGTCATTTCATGATCTAGCGGATCCTGCTAGGTGGACTGCACTCGCAGGCGCTCCACACCTGATACGCTCCCAATGTAGATTGCCGTGCCACAGATGTCGGAACAAAACTGTGGTGCTGTCTTAACGTACCTGGTGTAAAGGAGGGGTTAGAGCTTTCTAGGGCCACTTTGAAATTAAAATTGAGGACCAAGGCTGAATTAATACACTTTGAAAACAATGTTGCTGGACCTCTGAAACACATATGAAATTGTTGAAAAAGGTATAATATGGGGCCTTTAAGATAAAATAATTAGCTGTGCCTGTTTCAGTGAAAATTAGTGTGTACACCTGAGATTAACGTGCCCATTGAAGCCATGTGGCATTGGAGCCATAAAACTATGTTACTGCAGGTAGACTTCTTCCATGTGAGACCTCTGTCTTATTATCATTGTAGTAAGTGTAATTTGTTGAGCTTTGTTGAACATTTCAGAAACTTTAAAATGTGCTAATAAGATATTCCATGGTTTAGGTACACCAGCACTGAGCCGATACAATAAACAAAGAACTGGACGTAGTTACCTGACTCGTACCACAAGAGCAGTGAACAGAAACACACTTTTAGCAAAAATACGCTGTCTGTCGGGGGGAGTTTGGTGTGGACCACCTCCAGTCAGACAAAGCTCCAGTCTGGATTTAAGAGAAACATGAAAAACTCGTAGGTCCAGCCAGGTGTGTAATCAGGTGAAACCTGTAACTGCATGAGTAATTTGCACTTTTAATGCATTTTAAAATGGTGATTGTGCAATAATATGGATAAAATACACATTATATTATTTTATGCATTTATGTTGTTTATTTAAAACCATTAAATGACATCATCCTGCTCAGAGACAAGAGATGGAGCCATTAGCCAATGGCTAAAATCTGACACAGTTAAACAAAAGTGATAAATAATGTCGACTGTCCCTATTTAAATAAATAAATAAATAAAAATTAAATAAAATGCCAAATAACTAGTTTCTCATTGCACTCGAGAGCCAGATGTAAGTGGGTGTTAGTGATTCGTTTAATTATTTTTTAGCAGTGCTAAAAGAGAGCGATAGCTACACAGACTGCTCCCATAGTTCTACATCGTTCTGCAATGGACCACAGGCAGTGTTGCAACATGGACAATCTGTGGTTGAGAAAATACATGATAAACAACTGTCTGATGCAGAAGTCATGCATCGGGATGTCTGACCAGCAGACTGCAGGTAAAACACCAACTATTCACAAGTTATACACATTACCTTTCTTCGAATAAACTGAAACAACTTTTTAAAAGAAACAAGATGAATATAGAGACTCAGACAAATATTCCAGCCCTATATAGTCATTTGCATAAGTCCACATGTCCTCTCTTCCTATGCCAGCATAATGAATGTCAAAGGTCCCATGAAAGGGTCAAACGCGGGGCCCTGAAGCTGGAAGACAGTTCCACAGACCGCTGCATAATGACCAGCAGAACCTTCTTTTCTCATAACACAGAGCAGATGGAATGGGACAGGAAGAAGATAAAAGGAGAAAGGAAAGGGTTAAAGTCAAAGTCAAAGTCAAAGTCACTTTATTTGTCAATTCTGCAGTATGTACAAGACATACAGAGGATCGAAATTGCTTTTCACTCAGACCCAAGGTGCAGACAATAAACATTTAACATACATCTTTAAGTAAAAGAAAAGGTCTCTGCTTTGCTATACTATATATAAAAAACTATATTATGCTATATAAAAGGAATAAAAGCAAGAAAATATAAATAATGAAAAAGGCACAAGTAGCAGCAACATATTGGGTAAAGAAAACCAGATAGTGCAAAATGAATACAGTGGTGCAAATGGCATGGCAGTTGTGCAGGTTTAGCTTATATACTGGTAAGTTAAGTGTCCATGAACAGTTCAGAGTTGATGGGAGGCGGGTTCAGAGTCTGGAGGTTTTGTGGGCAGGGCAGGGAGAGAGTTCAGCATCCTGACAGCCTGGTGGAAGAAGCTGTCCTTCAGTCTGCTGGTCCTGGCCCTGAGACTCCGCAGTCTCCTCCCTGAAGGCAGCAGACTGAAGAGGCTGTGTGAGGGGTGGGTGGGGTCACCAGCGATGACGAGAGCTTTGCGGGTGAAGCAGGTGCAGTAGATGTCGTAGAGGGAGGGGAGAGGGGCACCGATGATCTTCTCGGCTGTTCTCACAATGCACTGGAGGGTCTTGCGGCAGGACGCGGTGCAGGAGCTGTACCACACTGTGATAGAGCTGGACAGGATGCTCTCCACAGTGCCTCTGTAGAAGGTCTGCATGATGGGGGCCGGGGCTCTAGCTCTTCTCAGCTTGCGGAGGAAGTAGAGGCGTTGATGGGCTTTCTTGGTCAGTGCTGTTGTGTTGTTAAGACATTCCCAAAGGAACTGATAATGATGCAAAGATCTCATCAGTTAGTAAGAAAAACAAATAAATAAAAAAACGTCAAGGCGAGAACAAACATTAAAAAGAGCATAAGGCTGACGGAGGAGGAAGAAGATGTAGGAGGTGTTAAAATGAAAAGACCAGTAAATGAAAACAAAATGGGAGAAAATGGTTGACAGCTGGTGTCATTTTTTATTTTCAGAATGCATCAGAGGTGTTGACTCAGCTGCAGAGTTCACTGTTGCAGCAGTAACTGGCAAGCCAAACAAAACAGCATGACTTCTGAGGCTTCTGAAATTAACACCGACACTGGCTACACAAAAAGGCTCGTTTTATCTACAGTTTTAGAAAGTTCACTTGTAGTCCACCAGCCATTGTTCATGTTGCAGCATAGCGGTGGAAGGTCTCTCTAGACCCCAGAGTGAGGGAAATATGGCTCCGTAAAGACCAAGGTTTAGTGTAAGTGGCAAAGACGACACTGAAAAAGATCAGAGGCAGGAAGGTGTGGTGAAGTCTGTGCCTTTTAATGCAGTCAGATCTCTGCCTTCTGTATCAGCTGGTTATAGCGTATCTGAAGTTCGTATTTAAAGTTACCAACTTTACAGCTTTCTGAACGGAAGTGCGATCCAGTGTTGTTGATGATCTATTAACAGGAAGACGCAGACGCAACATCACAAATAAACAAGCTGAGCTAGTAGCCGCTAAGAGCTGTAGCATCGGCTGCACCGACCTGCTCCGTCCTCTTTCTACACACACAAATAGAAAACACGAAGAGAACCGCCCCCTTAACTTCCAGCCAATCAGAGACTTACACTGTTTTTCCTCTAAATCTGGACTTTATTGTGGCTGCGTTAGTGCATATGTCATGTTGTAAGAAAGTCTCTTCACAAATTTAGAATTCAGGTTTTATTTTATATCATGGGGCTGGTTTTGGTGGTGAACAGTAAAAACACAGTAAAAACACCCCAAACATCACAGAAAGTTTGTTTTCTGAGGCAAACGACTAGCGGCCCTGTCTTCAACCCACAATGTACTGTTCTTGAAAGGTAGGACTTTTAAGATTATGACATACAGTAATTACAATATTTTTTTAATTGTAATTCAACATCAAATCTTTTTACGAGGCGGTTATTAGATCATATCAAGGCCTACAAGTCTGCATCTTTCGCATGAGGCAACAATTCAGCAGTGACTTTAGTCGGAATGTTGGACACCATTTAATGTTCTGAATGTTAACGACATCCTAAAAAAATCATTAATCTAAAGAGGCACGGAAATTACGTATCACCTTTGTATTTAAAGCTTAATTAATAATCTCAATGCATGTGCACAGCTAGACAGCACGGCCATGTTTGATCTGGCTCAGCATGCTCATCAGGTTGAAGCTACTGTAGACAAATGTTGGCAAGAGCCACAAAATCCATCTAAACTCAGAGAGCAGTAAGAGTTT
The DNA here is from genome assembly GCF_017639745.1 of Melanotaenia boesemani. Classification (NCBI taxonomy): domain Eukaryota; kingdom Metazoa; phylum Chordata; class Actinopteri; order Atheriniformes; family Melanotaeniidae; genus Melanotaenia; species Melanotaenia boesemani. Next base: position 36,071,280 of record NC_055691.1, read on the forward strand.
CCAGTGGGACGTGAGAAAAATGTTGAATTCTGGTCAACGCTTGGAAATACAGAAACACAGTAAAGCAGGTTGCTAGTGAATCAGGTGCTTCCCAGCTGACGGATGAAGAACTTCTAAAGAATATTCATGCAATTAAGTGATTAGTACTGTAGTTTTTTTTAATGTGCAAAATGCGAAACATTTTAATACTACGGTGTCATGACTGGAGTTAAGCTTGGATGTAAGACTGGGGTTAATCCCAAGGCCTCCCCTTTGGTCTATGCCCTACCTTCAAGGTACATTCCTGTTTTCCTCTCAGAAACAAAGAATAGATGTTATCAATCACTCTAAATAAAGCCGTTTGGACAAGCTGAAGGGCGACATAATCACCACTCCTTGATTTCCAGATGGAAAAGGACACCTTAAAGCCAAGTGGTTGCACTGGGATTGCTCCTTAACGTGCATTAATGTTGTTGCAGGATACAAATTTACTTTGTTAGTTCTTCATGTGTCTGGAAACAGCAAAAACACACAACAAGCATTTGATGTCTCATATATTATAGCTCTGTACTCAGCTTTATGAGCCAGGGTTTAAGGGGCCATTTTAAAGTACTTCAGACAAAGGAAAATTAAATAAAAGCTCAAATCAGCTCATTAAAATGCAAGATCCTGGTCAGCCATGAGAATATGAGATCACAACCTCACACAGTATTTTCTGTAATTAGTATGCCTGCAACTAAGAGGTAACTAATCAGAAAAGACAGACATTAGAAAAGATATTTTCATGGAGCTTTGAGAAAAATAAAACAGGCTCTGACTTTTATGAGGTGTTATGTCTACCAAAACATCTTCCTGCTTGTTGCAAATATTTTTAATTAGAATTTGGAGCAAATATAAGTTCATTTTTTCTATGTTCCAGTAATATCTGAATAATTCATTACATGTTTAATCTATGCCAGGAATCACCAGCTCTAGACCTCTTGGGCCAGTGCCTGCAGATTTTCCATGTTTCCCTGCTGCAACACACCCGTTTCAAATCAAATGGTTCTCCTAGCTTGTTGTCAAGTTCTGCACCAGCTTCTTGACAAACCAATAATTTAAATCAGCTGTGTGGGAAACACTGAAAACCTGCAGGACACTGGCTCAGGAGGGCGGGGGATGGTGATTCCTAGTCTACACATTTCAAATTCTATGTCAAACAAATAATTATGTCTGTTGGTACTGCAATCAGAAAGGTGTTGAATATAAATTAAATTTGATCACATTTAGCTGACTGAAAGTATGAGAAAGCTAGCATGAGTGTGATGCGGTTTTAATCACATTATAAAATTCACCAGTCTGTAATGCCCTGTTACCGGGTCCCGGCTGGAGTTATTCCAGAATGCTGCTGCATGACTTGTAACAGCCCAGAAAACATGATCACGTGACCCTGGTGGACTCGCCCCACCATACAGTGCAGACTTCATACTGCACTCCGGTGCAGGCGCTGAGGTCCGAGGGCCGGGTTTTACTTGTGGTACCTAGGACGAGACTTAAAACCCGGAGGGAAAGGGCTTTTTCTGGGGTCGACCACAGTCTGAGTTTAGTTTTTTTTTTTTTATTTATGTATGACATGATTTTATTTAACCTTGATCATTGATGTTACGCTCTTATGTAAATGTCACTGTTGTATGTCATGACTGTGTTTATTGTGTTGTTTCTATCATGTCTTATGAATTGTCATTGACCCACTTGATCTTAGTATGTCTACTGTGTAAAGTTGTAATGTCATATGATGTTTCTATCTCTCTGACCTGCCAGGGACTACAGATGTAAAGTAGCCTTCGGGCTAATTCTGGCATATTTACATATATATGTTCATGAACATGCATTGTCCCTTTGAAATAAATAAATAAATAAAAATAAATAACTTGTTGTGGTATATTGACTTTGAGTGCAGATTTTGTGTAAACTAAAATGAAAAGGTTTAAAATAAACATGCAGGTGGAATAAGACATATAATAAAGACTTTCTTCTTTGGGTGTTATCTCTTTAGAGATCTTTTTGTGGAACAGGATAGGTGCATGGACCTCATAAAAAAGTAAAACCACAAACGGATGTTTTCTTTTATAAAATAAATGAGACTAAAAATAAATGAATATATAAGATAAAAATAGGAAAAGAACAATTTGACTTTAAGTGACGTATTTTTTTATAAGCAACCTGTATTAAAATTGAATAAATCAGCATAATTTCAAGTTGTGTTCACACCTCTCTTCTTTACTTTGTTTAGAATGAAGATGAATGTTTAGAAGACATTTATAAAAGTTTTTTCTAGGCCAGATACGTTCCTGTGTGTGTGTGTTTGTTGGTGTGTGTGAGAGAGGAATGCTGATGAGATGTGAAACATTTCCAGTGGTCAACATGCTGCCAGCTGAATATCGAGTTCTTATTTGTAAATTGGACTCTGAAGGAGTGTCAGAAGCCATGAACCTCACCGCATGTCACTGACACATAGACACACGTCCTGCCTTCCGTGATGCACCAGAGTACATCAAACATACATGATGCAGTTCGGCTACAATGTGAAATAGCAAAACAGTGCTCTGGATAAATGATGAGACTTTTAAAATGACCTCTTCAGTTCTCCAAACTGTCCCACTAAGTCAAAATGTGTTTTACAAATCCTCAATCTCTCCGCTCCTCCACCATAGAGGTTCCAGCTAATGACTTCACTCTCTAAATCAAGACAAAAGATACTTCCCTTTAAAAGGACACTTCAATTAATTACCCCTGGAAAATCCCTTGTAATTCTGCACGAGGCGCTCAGTGAATAAAACTGAAAACTCATTAGTGGGTATTCATCTGATCTCACCCAGGAAAAGAGAAGCAATCAGTGTGGAGCAGCTAGCTACTGTACAACCGAACAGACACACGGGAGGAATGTAGGGCTTGGAATTAATGCACTGGATCAAAGTTGTGCTTTTATTTATGGTTTGTGGCAATTAAAATGACTTCATACTTTAGGTAAAACTTTGTTCCCATGCACTGCCCATTAGCCATGGTTGGAGAATGAACATAGACAGAAAAAGCATGTGATGCGAGACAGAAACTTTCAGCTGTTGACTGATTTACCAATGATGTGCTCTTATTGTGATCTATTGTCCTGTCCATTGTCTTGTCATGTTTTTGTGTTACCTGCCTAGGGACTATGGATGCAAATTAGCATTGTTGCTATAATCCAGCATGTTTACATCTGTCACTGACTGAAAAGATGTTCATTAATGTGCACTGTCCCTAATAAATAAATAAATAAATAAAATAAAATTTGATATAATTTGTCTGTATGTTTATGTTGTTGTTGTTTTTTATGCAAAACTTACTTTATAGAAAGCTGTCCACTATCATTACCTGCTGTGTAAATTATATTTAATGACAAAGTTAAATTAATACAACACATTTGGAATAATGTGACACACTATGAAACTCCAGAATAAGACAACATGATGGTGAGTCAGTCAAAATAAAAATGATCTTAGCATTAAGACTTGTTTGGTACTGTGCAGAGTGGAGAAAAAAGTGGAATAATCATGAATTTAAAAGTCCTGCCTTTCTAGCTTAGAGAAACTGGAGAACACACTCACCTCTTTATAAGGTACATCTGTTCAGCAGCTTGTTAACATGCATGACCAATCAGCCAATCAGATGGCAGCAACTCAGTGCATCTAGTCATGTCGACATGGTGACGACGACTTACTGACGTTTAAACTGAGCATCAGAATGAGGAAGACAGGGGATTAAAGTGACTCTGAATGTGGCATGGTTGTTAGAGCCAGATGGTCTGAGTATTTCAGAAACTGCTGATCAACTAGGATGTTTATGCACAGCCATCATTGGGTTTGCAGAGAACAAGAGAAAATATCCAGTAAGGAGCAGCTGTTTGGACCAAAAGAGGTCAAACCAAAATTGGTTTGAGGTGATAGAAATACAAGACTATCTCAAATAGTGTCTCTTTACAGCCAAGTAATGGGAAATACAGACTCTGAACACACACCGAACGTTAAGCAGATCACACGACCACTCCTGTCAGCTAAGAACAGGAAACGAAGACGGCACTTCACACAGACTCACTCAAACAGGACGATAGAAAGTTAGAAAACGTTGCTCCATCTGATAAGTCTGGATTCAATCAGCAATATTCAGATGCTAGGCTCAGAATTTTGCATAAATAACATGAAGACATGGATCCATCCTGCCTTGGATCAACACTTCAGGCTGCTGCTGGTGTAATGGTGAGGGGAGATTTTCTTGGTCCACTTTGGGCCCCTTAGTACCAACGTGGCCTGGTTGAACCAGCACAGCCTACCTGAGTATTGTTGCTGACCATGTCCATCCCTTTATGACCACAGTGGAGCATCTTCTGATGCTACTACCAGCAGGATAATGCACCATGTCACAAAGCTCAGATCATCTCCACCTGCTTTCAAGAACATGATAATAGGTGCGTTTCCATTATCCCTAAAATTGCGCAAAAGCTAAATATCGCAATAAAAGCGGTAATGGAAACACCTACATTTCAAAAACACTCCTAAATATTGCTAAAAAGTTTTCACGCTCTCATGAGGTGGTTTTTCAGACGTGTCGATATGGAAGTGTATCGCAAAAGTGTAATGTAAACACTTTTCTCACATTTACGCTTCACCGGACGTGACGTAGCGAGTCACATGACCAGTTCATTTCAAATAGAGATAGTAGACGCAGGAGGAGGCAGAAATCTTTTTACAAATAATTAAAGAAAAAATATAATTGTCATCTTTGATAGCAAACAAATGTGAAATGCAAGAGTTTTACAAAGATTTAAAAATCTCTATCCTCCTCAAAGTGGAGTCTCCCATGGCGAGATTTTACAAGAATAACGGCTAATGCGCAAAACACCATTCAATTGAAACCCCTGCCATTCACAATTGCACTTTATCGAAATGTTAGAAATATCGCTTTTATTTTGCAAAATACTGTAATGGAAACGCTGCTACTGAGTTCGCTGGACTCCAACGGACTCCAACGGCCTCCACAGCCACCAGATCTCAGTCCAGTAGAGCAGCTTTGGGATGTGGTGGAACGGGAGATTCTCATCATGGATGTGCAGCAGCTGTGTGATGCTGTCATGTCGATAGGGAAAATTGGACATTTATTCTCCCTAGAAAACAGCGTTCTTCCAGTTTTGGAAATTTATGAATGGAAAAAAAAGGAGGTACATTCGAATGAGACTGGTCCTATTTTTCTTTATCTTAATCCTGTAGCAACATGATGAATGAGTGACAATCAAAGACAATCTGAACCTTTATGTGGAATAAGCCCCCTCTCTGGTATGAGTTTCTATTTGTCATCATTCTTTTCATAAAGAAGGCGAGCAGTTTCAGAGTGGGAGTAACAGATTGCTGGAGCTGCACTGCCATTGACTGTAATCCTCTGATCATGACTGTTAGTGTGGCTCATGTTCAGAATGTTCAACTTCTGCAGTCTGGCAGTGACGAGGGCCGACAAATCAGACCAGAGAAACAGTTTTTACTCACAAAAAATCTTCTTCAGACAAAAGGAAAAGTCTTCTAACCTTTTTAAATGTATTTTTTCAAGAAAGGAAGAAGACACACTATCTTTGATTTGTTTCTGTTTATCACGTTTTAAAAAAGAATATTTAGTCACTCAAAACCCAAATCTGTTGACAAATGTATTTCTCAGAATAATTTTTGATACTAAAATCCTTTTTCTGTGTATGAAGATGGTCCAGAGTCATCAGCTGACTTCCATTCAGCAGATCCTGCTACCACCAGCTCTGCCCATCATAAAGCACAGGGACGGAAAAATAAGAAGTTTCAGTATCATTAATGAATGAAAAGATTCTAAATAACCAACAAAACTTTAAAGTTTTAAGATAAATGATCGATTAATTTAAGATAATTAATTGATTGAGATAACTGATTAATTAATTGGCCACAGCCAGCAGCAGCACATGCACAAGCCTACAGAACTTTAGCAGATTTTCTTCCCACCGATGTCTAACCCAGCAACCACCTTACGTCCTACATGGACTCTGAACTCTCACCAGCCAGTAAAAGTCAGGTTGATCTTGACTCCTGTCTTCTCTCTTGCTCGGTCTCTTTCTCTCTTTTCCTGCATTTCTTAGCTGAATCAGCCACAGTAGAAAACAGCCAGTGTGTTTATATCCGTTTGCTAGAGTGTGACGCGGCGTGTAAAACACGGCTGCAACATCAAGCGGCGTCCTGGAAGGAAAGGTTGTAAAGTTCGGTTTCTCAGCCTCAGCACACTGCTGGGCCTCGACGGCTTCAGAAATGCACACAATAGATGTTACTGTGCCATCAAACGATTCCAGGAAGCAGAGTTTTAAGCTCGTAAAGTTATGTCGTGCATCTTTAAGTTTAAGAATTCAATGTTGTTGTTGGAATTAAATGAATTTATTGTTAAGCACTATAACAGCTTTGCAATCAGACACAGATCTTTGCTCTGATTGGCCAGATTTTATTTTATTTTGTTTATGTAAAACCAAGTGGAACTCAGAAAAAGTACATGACACTAACTAACATGGATCGATTGTTTATACATGTAGCACAGTTTGGAAAAGCGTGGACATGTGACCTGTTTATTACCACATAGAGATCTTTCAGACCTCACTCCCTATGAAAAACTGTAAAGCAGCAAAAAAACTTAAATAAAAGTAAAGCTTTGTTCATATAAATGGTGCATTTAGTATAATTCAACATTTATCAATTCCTAAGTTTCCTCTCCACATGCATGACTATAATATACTTTATTTTCTCCATTTACTGCAATTACTGCACAATAATGATGCCAGATGAAGGAACTAAAAATAGAGCTAAATGACTTTAAAACAAGGACATCAAAAGGCCCAATCTAATTGATTCAATTATAAATGTTTTCTTTATGTTTGTCACTTAAATTTGGTTCTTTTACTATTTTGGTCGACTGAAAACATAACGCAGACACTGGCAGATGTTCAAAAACATGGCTTGAGGGTGAGAGAAGAGGCAGAAATCCTTTAATACGGCCTTTAATTTTGTCATTGACCTACCATAGATAGATGTTGCTCCTGGCTACAGAGTGCTGAGATAAACAATCCTTTATGTTTGAGTCACAGAAGAAGAGTTTAACAAAAAGGAGCCTTTGCAATACAACATGGCTGAGTCAATGTTTCAATGAGAACAATTTATTTAGAGCCGCAATCTCACAGAAATGGGATTCTGAACAATCAAAGAAGACAAAAGGGGGATTGTTATAAACAAAATACCAAATGACAATGCCGAGTAGACTAGCATTCATTGCTAAAAATACAGCTGTTTCATTATGAGATGCTACTTAAAGTAGCTTTGCAAGGCAGTTTCAAAGCTCAAGATAAATTATTTTTGATAAACACATAAATCCTTTACAATTATGACGTTATTGATGATTATGGGCAAATAAATATGTGAATGCTGAAGGCCTCTGACCCCCTCCCTCAGGCAGAAGATCCGCCCGACACCCAGGAGGACCAAGCCAAACCATTTCTTTAATTTAATTCAACTGCAACATGTTTAAAGCTGAGTATGCAAATGTGATTATTAACAGGTGTTCTGTGTCTTGTGGCATAAAGGGCTTTCTATGTCTTTCTCTTACCAATAGTGACCTAAGAGATGGAAAAAATATTTACTCTGTTTACTTTTATTTCATAGCTTTCTGCTCTATCGGCTATGCGGAACATTACATTGAGGATACAGCTTTGGTTTGAGAACTGTTGACCATAGAGACGTTTAATGGGTGAAGTTCACTTAATAATTCTCTGAGAGCAAACTAATGTTGAACTCGTTGTAAATTTGACTGAATATTTCAGTTTAATAAAACACAAGATTGAGGTCGCTGAGGTGGTTAAAAAGCTCCTCGGTGGCAGGGCCCCTGGAGTGGATGGGGTCCACCCAGAGTTCCTTAAGGCTCTGGATGCTGTAGGGCTGTCTTGGCTGACACGCTTCTGCAGCATTGCGTGGACATCGGGGACAGTTCCCCTGGACTGGCAGACTGGGGTGGTGGTCCCCCTCTTCAAAAAGGGGGACTGGAGGGTGTGCTCCAACTACAGGGGGATCACACTCCTCAGCCTCCCCGGTAAGGTCTATTCAGGGGTGCTGGAGAGGAGGGTCCGTCGGATAGTCAAACCCCGGATTGAGGAGGAGCAGTGTGGTTTTCATCCCGGTCGTGGAACAGTGGACCAGCTCTACACTCTCTTTAGGGTCTTTGAGGGGGCATGAGAGTTTGACCAACCAATCTACATGTGCTTTGTGGACTTGGAGAAGGCATTCGACCTTGTCCCCCGGGGACTCCTGTGGGGGGTACTCCGGGAGTATGGAGTGCCAGACCCGCTTGTACGAGCTTTCCGGTCCCTGTACAACCGGCGTCAGAGCTTGGTCCGCATTGCCGGCAGTAAATCAGAGTCATTTCCAGTGAGGGTTGGACTCCGCCAAGGCTGCCCTTTGTCACTGATTCTGTTCATAACTTTTATGGACAGGATTTCTAGGGGCAGCAGAGGTGCTGAGGGGATCCGGTTTGGTGGCCTCAGGATTGGGTCTCTGCTCTTTGTGGATGATGTGGTTCTGTTGGCTTCACTGGGTCGTGATCTTCAGCTCTCATTGGAGCAATTCCCAGCCGAGTGTGAAGCGGCTGGGATGAGAATCAGCACCTCCAAGTCCGAGACCATGGTCCTCAGCCGGAAAAGGGTGGAGTGCTCTCTCTGGGTCTGCAATAGGGTCCTGCCCCAAGTGGAGGAGTTCACGTATCTCGGGGTCTTGTTCACGAGTGAGGGAAGGATGGAGCGGGAGATCGACAGGCAGATCGGTGCGGCATCTGCAGTGATGCAGACTCTGCATCGGTCTATCGTGGTGAAGAGGGAACTGAGCCAAAAGGCAAAGCTCTCAATTTACCAGTCGATCTACGTTCCTACCCTCACCTATGGTCATGAGTTGTGGGTAGTGACCTAAAGAACGAGCTCGCAAATACAAGCGGCCGAAATGGGTTTTCTCCGCAGGGTGGCCGGGCCCTCCCTTAGAGATAGGGTGAGAAGCTCGGTGATCCGGGAGGGGCTCAGAGTAGAGTCACTGCTCCTCCACATCGAGAGGAACCAGATGAGGTGGCTCAGGCATCTGGTTAGGATGCCTCCTGGACGCCTCCCTGGTGAGGTGTTCCGGGCATGTCCCACTGGAAAGAGGCCCCGGGGAAGACCTAGGACCTGCTGGACAGACTACATCTCTCGGCTGGCCTGGGAACGCCTCAGGAGCCATCAGGATGAGCTGGTGAATGTGGCCGGGGAGAGGGAAGTCTGGGTTTCCCTGCTTAGGCAGCTGCCCTGCGACCCGACTCCGGATAAGTGGCAGAAAATGGATGGATGGAAAACACAAAGAAATGCTGTATTAACAAGGAACACTACATGATCTCGTCCAGTTTTGCTTCCAGCAACCTCTGGATAATCTGAAGAAGCGACATTTTATGCATTTTTAACTTGATTGTTATTGGGGTTGCAACAGGACCAGAGTAACAAATTTCATTCCACCTCATGTTTTTAATATGTGTGAAATGACAATGAAAGAATCCTTGAATCTTTAAAATGAATGTAAGTGGAGATTTTCTTAAAAAGACTCATACAGGCAACACAACCACAGGTAAAGAACATCACAAACACACAAAATCCCAAAATTATTGTAAAGTTTTCTAACATTGCCTTAAAACATGCTCGGACAATGACAAAAATTTTAATTTAATTTGGTGGGTAGAAATGAAAACTTAGAGCCACTTTGGCAGGTGATAAGTGATGCATCTTTTAATTTAACAAGACAGGCCGACTCCTGTCTATAAGAGTTTAGTCTTCAGCAGCTGTTGGTTAGCAAGTAGGAGGTGGGACTGTAGTTTGATGGACACACCATGTAGCCAATCAGAGTTGGCCCATACCATTATTTAAATAATGTAGGGAGGGGGAAGATGCTCAGAAGACAGTTTAGTGGTAGAGACCAGATTCACAGAGCAACACAAATGGGAGCTGGATTTCTGTGCAAGCATTTCGGGAAAATTGAAGAAATGAGATAAACTTGAAAAATAAGCAGTATCTGGCTGCATTTAAATGGTTTTAGAGACAGAAAAACTGAGTGCAGAAAAACATGTTACTTTCCAGATTTGTTTGCTGTGGTCCTGCGTTCAGTTCTGCTTTTAAAGGTTTGACTGAAATATTAATAAAAAAAAGAAGAAAAAAGCATAAAATAAGGCTTTCATGAAAACACCAAAGAAAAATTTCTTACCAACACAGACTATCCATAAGTGCTAAATTTGGCTAAAACAGAAGCTCAGAGTGATTGTAAATGAAGGACCATTGGATCCATAAGAGGAGGAGCGTAGGAGCTGAACCGATGGAAAGAGCCAGAACCCCCACCACTGTGATGAATGAAGTCAATAATTTAACATTTCATAAAGAAAGGGAAGCTAAATGATGGGAGATATTTAAACTAATAAGTTTAAAATAATCAAAGCAAAACTGTGGTGGTGGCTAGATGGTGTGAACAATTAGGCTGGTTAGTAACTGGTTAGTAACTGGTTAGTAACTGGTTAGTTACGTTGTTTCTTGCTGGAAAAGCGAATATTCAGAGAATGTTCTTTAAAAAAGGTAATTAAAATCTATTTAAGGAAACATGTTTGATTAAATGTATTAACTGGCTTTTATGATCTAGTGGAAATTCTGATTGGCCAGTAACTTTATGGATGGACTAGCCATGTTGGCTAGTGATAGCCCTGCTAACAACCATGCTAACAGACGCCTGAAATTATGAAAGCGGGACGTTTGAAACCTATTTATGTATGTAAAGAGAGCTGAAATGGGCCTTAATGTGTTTGTCTGTAATTTCCAGTAAATTCCACACCTGATGACATTTTTTATTTTCCAATAAGTGAATGCAGGTTTGACCTGGCAGAGAGTTGGAGTGAAGTTGAAAGATGATTTCTGTTTCTTCATTCAGCTGTTGTTGTTGTAGCAAAACACAGGCTATAAGCTACAAGCATTACATGTTCATCATGGATATTGATAACAGATAGCTCTAGCATAATACAAAGAAGTACTGGGAGTGCAATGGACAGTATCACATGTTCCCTGTTTACACTTGAGCCATGTGAACCCCATCATACAGCTGCAGATGCTTGGCTTTGGAGGCAATAAAGAACTGCTGCCTGGAGTTAAATATCACACTGTGAATGAGTCGCACGGATGGACAGATGGGCTGGAGAGGCTTGGATTGACAGTGATGGGTGATGGGTTCTGCACAGCCAGAGAGATTGGGGGGTATTTGCTGCAATCAAAGGGATTGTGCACATTTTCTACTGTAATCCATGACTGAAATGGAGGGGCAGGAGTCATTGTGTACAGCCGAACATCAAAGTTTTGATGCACATGGACAGGGGGCTTTAGAAGCTGTCCATACGGCTAAAAACTAAAACATTAAAAGATGACACCAGCTTAACTGACAGGTCGGATAAAAAGTGAGACTCCAAAACTACTACAAACCAAAAAGGACATAAAATATACCCACCGGGTGATCCCAAACAAAACTTGAAACACATCATACAAATTTACATTTGTTTTTAATTCATTGTTTTTTTTTTACTGAAATTTACTTAAGTTCTGTTTCTACTGTTACAGTTTGTTTATTCTCATACCTTTGAAAATGTTTCCCAATGTTATTTACTTTATAGACTGTAAGGCATGGTTAACATACTATATGTGAAAGATCTGTTTTTTCCTTTTGTATTTACCCAGCTGAAAATCTAAGCAGCCTTTATAAAAGGCTGAGGCTGTAAGACGGCAGAGATAGGAGGCTGTTTTGATTTTACAGATCTATATCAAAAAGATTTTCATCTCTGATCATCTGCTGTATAAAAGCAAGTTCAATGAAAGCTAGCTAACTAAAAACACAGTTACCTGTTATGTAAAGATCCTATCTTCCCCACTGAATTCCTTTCATTTTGGCTCAGTTTCTGATGCAACTGCAGGCAAGCAGAGGCCGGTACACGCTTGTTCATCTGTAACTCTTATTGAGAAATGAGGCAGGTATTAATGAATGCCTCCCTGAGAACAGTCACTGTACACAGATCTTGGTGTTGACCTGGATCACTACAAATTCATAGCGCAAACCAGAATCTGGCAAATACTGCTCTCCAAGTGGTTTTGTTTAATTTAGAAGTACATTAATGTGAATAAATTCTCATTGACTGGGGTCATGTATTAAACTGATCAATGGGTTTTATTCACTGTGGCTTAATTTTCTCTCTCTCAGCTCCTCACCCCTTCCAACACTGCCGGACATTTTTTATCTGGGACGCTACAGTAAACAGCCCGGCCTTGTTTCCCCACCTGGTTTGTGGTAGACAGCCTTCTTTTTACCCCATTCTGTCTTTGATGAAGTTCCTTTCTGTCTCCCAGTGAACAAAGCTGGATGTATTGATCTAACAGGGAGGTCAGTTTCTGTCTTTGTCCATGTTTGAAATGCCACTTTTGTAGTCTCCTCACAGCATTTTATGGAAGCATGCACATCCCTTAGAAAGCTCGGATCAAGCTACGAAGTGATGCTGAGAAGAGTCTCTTTGTTTATGATTATTTGATCATAGGCACTTGACTTGATCTCATGTTTCCACTGAGGATGCTTTTTAGTGAACATCGTTATGCTGCAATCACTACTCACAGCGATATGTAGAACAGAGTGCCTGCAAGAGCATCTCCTATAACAAGCTTCTGTTGAGTATATCAAGTCCGCTTCAGTGTTGTGGGAAGATGCTCAGCAATTTACCCTGAACTGGACTAAGCTGTTAACATGAATAAAAAAAAAACATGAATAAATAGTTATACATGAACAAATAGTTATATTATAAACAACACAACAACTCAAGTGTGGTTCTAAAAAGTAATATGCACAGTGCATGCTAATTCTAACGAAGAAGACAAAGAATAAGAATAAGGACAAAGATTTTTTTTTTATTTAGAGCCTATTGACTGGCAAGATGAACCTAATAAATAAAAACATGTATTTGCCTCAGTCCTATTCTGTTCTGTTGCAGCCATTTTTCAAGTCTTCCCTGAAATTCTTCACACTGGCAAATCCCCACGTGGTTCAAGCATGCGCAGGTTTGAAGTTTAAACCACCCTCGCCATCAGACGGAACATTCTTTCCAATCGAGCCCGATCGGCTCAGCTGACATGTTCATTTTTATTCTGACTGGATGTTCGACCGGATGAAAAACGCTTCATGTAAAAGCAGCTACAGTCATGCAGGAGTGGTGATTTGCATCTTTAATAATATTCTGATAAGTCATGTAGTGGTGTCACATATGCTCATTAGAGTTGTGCAAATCAATACTAAAATATCAATACATCCAATACCACATAAGTATTTATGACGTAGAATCCACTCTCATATTAAAATGTCAATATTTTAGTCATTTGGGGCAAATATGTAGTTTATAATTAACAGAAATGAAGTAGAAAATAACTATACTTCAGAATCTCATCTAGATGGCACCCAGTAGGAAGCTCTGCTGCGTCTGCCTGACAGTCATGTAACATGCTGCTCGCTCAGCCCAGTTTAGCTACTTAGCACCAATGGCTGAATGCAAACACAGTCATATCATGAGTAAAGCTATTTCACAAACAGCAATATTAATTTATTTATTGCAGGTTTGATGGTATCATTTATAACTTTTTCCAACATAACTCTTCTTTCATATCATTATATGTAAAAATATTCACTGACATGAAAGACAAAACATGAAATCTTTCACAGCTGACTGAAACCAAAGCTTCAAAAATTCCTCAAATCTCTTATGAGGTTTTGATCGCCTATAAAAGATTCACTGAGGACAGCTATCACTTTACATGGATTATTACAGTGGTTCCCAACTTGCGGTCCCTGGACCCCCAAGGGTGTCCCCCTAAGAGCAAAGGGGGCCCCCGAGGCTTTCAGTGTTCAGAGCCAGTGTGATTTAGTTGAAGGCCATGTCCACACAGAGACGAGTTACGTTTTTCATCATGTGGGTGTCTCATTCATGGAACCAGTGTCTCGGGAGCCTGAAAACACTTTGCACCATTTCATTAATGAGACTTGTCTGAGAAACACCACAGAGCAGAGAATTCGTACTTAATTTAAAAAAAAAAAAATCGAACAAACATAAAAAAACAGAAGGCAATATGTTGGTGATTAACTTAACTTTGGTTTTTATCAAAGGAACGGAGTCAGGCAGAATCATTTATGCAGAGAAGCAACTAATGAAGCATAAAACCAAGCATGTTTTCAACATGGGGTGGGCGGGGGGTCCACAGCTTGGTGCTAGTTGCATGAAGGGGTTCCTCAGGGCAACACTGGGTTTTTAAAAACAAAGAGGAAGTTGTGCCTGGGAACAATAAAGTGTTCTTTGGGCAACGGCCGACTGTGGGAGCAAAATGGATAAAAAATGGGCCCAGTTACTCATATTTAACTAAACCATAGATTGATTATGAGGCAAGTTGCCCTGCAGAACATCAGGAAAAAAAATCATGAAAAATGCTGTGCACATATATTAATCTAAAGCCACACTTTAAGGTTATAAGTCATACCACTGGGTAAGAGGTTTGTTCTAGCAGCAGGACTATTTTACTACCGGAAAGCTTTCAGAGACCTTCAGTCATTCAATTAAAGCATAGTTGTGCCAACAGATTAATGCCGACTTCATTAAGCTAACGTACAATGCTAGCATGCTGATGCTAAACCAGTACATGCTAATGTTATCCATTTATGTCATCTTACAATAATTAGTGCTGAACATAAATTACAAAAAGAGATTAACATGAAATTTGTCAAGTTAGGCCATTACCTAAAGACCCATGCTGAGTAAATTCTACTTTTCACCTACTGATGTGAAAAAATAAAATAAATTAAACGAAAATAAAAAGTTAAGCGATTATAATTTGTACTGGCAGAAAGAGGAATCTCTGTAGAAAGTTTTACAGAATTTAATCCAGTGGCTGCTGACACATTCACTGAAGGTCCCACATAAATCTAAAGGATTATAGTCCATAGATGGGTTATTAAAAACAAAGGAAATTCTAAAACAATGAAAGTCTAAAGAAAGCTATTTTTCTGTTCTGTTATTCATCATGGTCCTGATGGTACTGACCACAGTCCCTCATGGTGGTGTTTTTGTTCCCACCGGTGAGATGCTCTGACAGAATTGGACAGATTTTATTGTTTTTACAGATTTTTAATTGTTTTTACCAGTAAAAAGGCCTTTAAATCATCTTTAAATTGTTGCATTACATTACCCTGCTAGAGACAAAAAGGCTTCCTCTGTGCCTCCCGTTGATGACCTGGAACTTACTGATAGGCAGGTCACTAACTTTAAGCTGAACTAAGGTCCTGGAACCAGCTGCCTGATAGCCTGCTGGGCTTGACCCACCTCAGTGAAGGCAGCTCTCCAGGATACAGTACCTTGGGATCTGGACACCTTGCCTCAGCCCTTGAGCTCAACACCAGAAAGCCCGTTCTGGTTCTAGGTTATCTGGCACAGGAAGAGGGCCTCGAACTATGGTGACCTTGTCCTTTCAAACTGCTTTGATGCCCTGTCGGCGCTTGTGTCCAGCTGTGATCCGGTAGCCACCTGGAGTTGGGACTCAGCACCGAGCAGCAAGCGACCAGCCACTGAGCCCATCCACACTGACACCAAACGAGACTCCTGGCGCTTCCGGAGGTCGTCCTCAGCCAAACATCGGCAGCTCCTGAGAGTGAATGAACACTCTAGAACTCAACCTCGCTTTGCCTGGGAACGTTCTTCTCCAGGGGCTACAACTACTCTGTTGTCCTCTGCAGCAGGAACCTCGCCCCCTGGGGACCACCTTCTCTTCTGCGCTTGCTGCAGGGGCCTCCAGAGCATTGCCTTTGGTGGCTGAATTGATTTTAAGGTTAATTTATAAATGTCTTAACTGTCTTGCGCCTTCTTATTCATCTGACTTGCTTAAATTATGAGCTTTCGTGGACACCCTGAGATTCTCTGGTCTTTTAGACTAAGAGTAAGGACTGAAATGTACAGTGAGGCCTCTTTCCATCAAACCATTTTACCAGCTTCACCTTCATCTAGAAACAAACCTTCTACAAACAGGAGTAAATATCCTGCAGGCTTTGACTGTTTGAAACAAAATGTTGCATCATCCTCTGGACACACACAAGCTGAACCCGCCCTCTGAAATGTGTGTGTCATGTAACATAACTGCGGCTGACCGAGCTGCAGGTTCTGTGTCAGAGCCGGTTACCTTGGCAACGCATCACAACAAAATAGTCCACTCAAAAAAAAAAAAAAACTATTTTAACGGTGAAAAACCAACATTAACACATTAATAATTTATTTAATATTTTTTTCTTTCTTAATGGACCATGGTATAAACGGGATAATGCCCTCCGAGGTGTCCATTAATTTATGATAATGGACAGCTCATCCGGCATTATCCCTTACATATATATATATATATATATATATATATATATATATATATTATTATTTTTTTTCTTTCTTTCTTTTTGTTCATATATATCTGGGTGGTTGCAGTGGCAGCCTCTGTGGACATAGGTAGGCTGGCTCCTGGTGTAATTGGATCCCGAAGACATCGTTGCCTCACAGCAGCCTCAAGTCAAGTTTATTACTTTTAATATCTTTATTCTAAGAGACAGAAAATAGGGAGTTCATGTTTGTGTAGAATTGGGGGGTAACTGCTCTGTTTGTGCATGTGTGTGGGTGTTTCTGTTTATCCAATCAGATGCACCGCACATTTTATCCCATTTACCTGGCATACTGAGACATCGCTTTCTCTATTTTCTTTCTTGTAAATTGTGCCATATTTTGCAACAATGTTCCAGTTTTTGGTAAACAAGTGTCTTTTTTAAATGTGCCTCAACATCATTTTATTTAATTCTTTGTTTCATATTAATTCAACTTTCTCAGTAATTAACAAAAGAAGAGAAACAAAGACCTCACAAGGAAAGTGTGTTTAGAGTTCTGACATCCCAGCTTTATTTACGAGATTCACCATCTGTATTTAGACTTCTTATTTACTCAAATGAAATGTTGTTGTTGAAATGAGGATATGATGATAAAATGATCAAAACTGGCATCTGGAAAAGTATAAATTTATAAATAAATAAGTCAACTAAATAAAATATTTAATAAAATAGCCTTTTCAGCCAGTTTCTATCCAAGTCTTATGAGAATGGATTTGAAAATACAATAAAAAGTATTATTGAGAACTATAAATGATGACTATGACTATTTTCTCTCTGTTGTAAAGAACACAATTACAAAACCAACCTTTTTGTGACACACAAACCAGTGAGTTTCTTGATAAATGGAGGAAGAAAAAAACATTTTTTATCGCGCTTCAGGGAACTATGACCATGACAGCCTTCACTTTTTATCAAGTGCTTCATGTTTTATTTTTACTGTAAAATCATTTTTCTAACTGTCAGAAAGAAAACAGAAATAAATGAAGAATGGAAGCAAAACATGCCCAAACACAAGCTGCCATCATTTCCTGTGGCTACACTCATTTCAAAGCTCTTATCAACAGCGTTCCTCCACAGCAGCTAGCTGCTGCTGCGTTCGCTCCGATCAAACACCGGTCTTTCATTCCCAACAATCTCTGTCCAGAATTTCAATTCCTACCTTGATGATGATGCACAGCAGGTGCTGTTATTATATAGACAACTTGACAAGCCCATTACTGTCGGTACCCTGCCTTATGTGTTTTGACAAGACTGTGGCACACATGATCACAGGTTACCGTGGTGACAGGACGACTAATGTTCTGACTGATGGATGCATCTCTCTGCCCCACAGCAGCCTGCGGACTTGTGCTCATGTGTGAACTTTGTCATCTCTGCTTCTCTGACGACCCCAGATCAATACTCAGATAGGTTTTTGCCTTTAGCTACTTTGTGGCTTCTCTGTGCCGAAGACACTGAACCTGAGACAAGACAAGGCTGCAGCAGCAGCAGATGAGAAGAGCTGCAGCTGTCAGTAGAGATTCTCAGTCATGCTACAGCTTCACTCAGACACAGCAGGATGCATCGATCATTCGGAGTAAGCTGGTAACTAGAGGTTGGATGACAGGCTGATAAGAGTAAGGAGAATTTGCTTTTTATGTTGCATCCAGATAACTGATGAAATTCTTTCTTAGCGAAAGAAAATGATAATGAAGCTCTTAGTGAGGATGTTTTGTTAACCTGTGTTTTAAATCCCATGTCATTACCAGCTCCTGCAGGTCAGCCATGGTCATAAAAATATTAACTTACCTGGAATTCAGACAAACAACATAATATGCGTCTAATCTGAGACACCCTTATAGCAGGCATCCCAACTCTGGTTCTCAAGGCCCCCTGTCCTGCAGACTATCCATGGTACCCTGCTGTAACACACCTAACTTAAATTAATGGCTCAGTAGCAGACTGGTGCACAGCTTGTCAGAGATCCATTCAAATTTAATCCGGTATATTGCAGCAGGGAAGCCTTAAGGACCAAGTCTGGAAACCCTGCCTTAGAGGAAACAAGCTCTAAACACAGTTTTTTTCATTTTCCATTTGCCTAGGTTTCAGTCTTGCAGTAATTAACTATACAGTGGAAAATGATGACATGCAGCTGTAAAATGAAGATACATGGTGATGATGAAGCAGTCAGACTCAACTTTTGGGTCCTAGGTTATCTAGATATTCAATTAGCAAAACTGTGTGGAGCCCTTATGTAAGATAACTTTTGCTTTTTTGAGTATAGAAATTTCAATTATGGATAAAGAATTCAATTATACTAAACTGTATCTCTGCCCAGACACAGTTTTAAAGGAAAATAGTTGGATGGTGACAGAATTTAGATGTATATCAAAACATATTAAAGTTATAAGTACATAAAAATTATGGACTTAAGATTAATCATCTTGACTCAGTTTGATAATCAAATTGGATTAAGGGTAAAAATAATGAGCTCAAATGTAATTAAACAGCTGTTTGATGATCAGATTAGGGTTCTTTCTTCACCACGTTTCCAGAAATTAAACAGATGAAAGATCCTGTGTTCATGCCAACATTTGGAAAATGTCATTGGGAACCCACAACGAGCGGTCAAAGACATTTTAAATGCAAGTGAAGCAGACCACAAAACAGAAATCCTTCAGAGAAATAGCAGGAACCTTAGTGAAATCAGCAATTTGATGCACTAAGAACAGAGGAAAGGATAAACTCAGCTATATTAAAGTTCTGGATGTCCACAAAAATGGTGGATTATCATGGGATTCTTCTGGAGTAAAGAAAAAAATTCCTCACAGCATCCATCTAAATTAAGAACATTATGCAGGAGATAGACTCACCATTGGTCTACAATGAAGATCAAATAAGAGTTTACTCCAAGTTCATGTTGGACTGCCTCCCAGTATCTTTGTAATGAAGAGCCGGACAGTAAGCAGTCAGTGTAACACCAGCATGGGAGAAGATGTCTCCTCTGGATGTTATGGATGTATGCATCGTGACCGGGAGTAACGCTCTGGCCTGTTTATATCGGGTTAAATAAATAAAGAAATAAATGGATGTATCTCTTCAGGACCGTTAAAGACAAATGATTACAAAGAGAGTTGTTTGAAAATGGGCAAATGTTAACCACTGACAAACTAAGTGGTTTAAATTGCTCCAAGATAAAAAGAAAAAGTGTGTTTAGTAACTTGCTTGAAACCTTTCCTTGGAAACACATTTGTTTTCAGAAAACAGAAGACTGGTGAAGGACCGTAATGACTGGGGTCAAACAAACAAGTGAGATATTCCAACCTGGAGAACCTGGAAGTGCTATGAGGGTTTTGAAAAGCTGTCTATTCTAGTTGTAGAGGGGGGCAGATATGGAGCGAGATTGGTTTGGCCAACGGTTCTGAGACGATGCATGGAGAAGAGAGGGCCAGATAATCCAACCTGTGCTGATCAGGGATCCTGCACAGAGGCAATGGAAAGTAGAATCTCTTAAATAGATTAGCACCACTCCAGTGCTGGAATGGTCACTGGGGAGACTAAGAGCTCTGAAATTCCCAATCCTCTTTATACTTTAATAAAGGCAGTTTTGAGAATTTACATTCTGCTTTTAGGCAAAATAAGGAATAAATTCTCATCTACATGTATTAGATGAAAAATATATATAAAAAATAAAGGAGTGAAACAATGACAGAAGGTTGAGGAGCAGGGAGTTCATGCAATTTAGCTTTGGAATGAGGCAGGGAATGGTACACCATAAAGCCAGGGAGGGAGCAAAATAATTCACTCCAAACAAAAATATATTCAAACAAAGTCCCGTTCACATATATTCACATCAAATCAGTATTGAAAATCAAGCCCATTTAGAATACAGTCCTTTTCTTCTCAGTGGCGTAATGCATATCACTGTCTATGGTCATTCAAAAGAAGATAGCTGAGTTAAGGAGTCGGAGGGAAATCAATGATGCCTCACCTGTGAAAAGAGAACAGATGCATATAAACGAGTGAAAACCCAAAGAGTTGAGCCTAGGATTTCCATCCACCAGCCATAAAGACTTCCATTACGTCCCATTGGTGTGTTTGGAAGGATATCTTTCCTCACCATCAAATCACTATTACTTATTAATCATGGATCATACGTATCGTATTTAATTCGGGATCGTCACTGTTACATTGGGCTTCAGCCCACTCAGACTAAAATCACTGACTAATTAAAAACACAAAACAAAGGTAGACCAGGTGGGCTTATTATTTCCTAGAGACATGGCATCATGTACAATCACATTTATAAGTGTAAAAGGGGGCAGACAACAATGCTCCATAGTTAATTGGGCAGCAGCCTCAGATACCTCAGACCTCCATTTGCCCATTTTTTTTTTTCAGGCTGACAAGCTGATAATGAGGCATTGTGGGACAGCGGGTCAGCTGGTAGGATGGTGGACAGCCTGTTCTCCTGCTAACAAAGAGAGAGAGGCAGAGACAGGAATATAATGGCACACACATCCACCATCTTGCAACAGATTACCTGCCGGCTGTGGTGTAATATCTCAGTTTAATCACAGTCCATCTCCTAAATCAGTCACTTTCTGCCTTTTTTCCTGCATCTGTATCTGACTCCTGACAGCATCCAAAAAAGTTTTACTTTAACGAAAGGATTAAAGGGAATAAAAGATGCTTTATTAATCCCCAAAGGGAATTTATTAGTAACTGAAGCTACGAGGTTTTGATGTTGCTCACATGTTTTGTTAAGGTTTTTCTCAGTGTTGGTTTCAATTTGAGCTTCAGATCCAAGCAAATGGATTAAAATGATTGACTATGACACCTGTCCCTCCATGAAGGCTATAAAACTTTGTGTCTGATAGCTGACTTGGCTTCAGCATCCAGGTGGCCACTATTTGGCTTAGTGTTCCTGAGTACCACATAGAGATAAAAGCGCCTAATGACAGCTAACATCCGTCCACACTGATGAGGTAAAGCTCAGCACTTGTAATTACATCATCCTAACGTACTTCTGGTTTTACTGTTAATATATATGATCAATGTATGTATGTGGTTTGTTAAGGTCATTTGCCTGATAACTCATAACAAGCCCATAATCACATACACTGGACGATTGTTTATACATAGCAATACCCTTCTATTGTGTCGTTCGAGACGAACACCAGCGTGATTACACTGTAATGTCATGTGACTTCTAGAGAGCAAAAGTAAAGTTTAATGGATCAGGGCTAGCCATGTCAGCCCCATGGAGTGACAACCTTTTTAAAAGGTAATGTGACGTTTGTAGGACAAACTTTGATGTTAGGTTTTTTAAATTAATGGGGTAATGTAAAACAAGGTGGGTGGAGGGATTAGCCATGCCCTGTGCTGTACTGTATCAAAGCAGCTCCCTGAAAGAGTAAAGTCAGTTTTGATCCGAGTTTGGACCCAAAATAAAAATACTCTGCACCATCAACAAAGTTTTTGATTCCTGACTATTTTTCTGTGGATAGATTCTCAATCTGAGACGGTCCGAGACGAAGAACTACAGAAGCTCAGACAGTTTGACCTAGACTGGAGATTTGGGCCCTGCACAGAATCCATTTTTAATGCTGCTGCTCAGCTGAAAGGGTTTTAAAACTTATTAAAAGACTTGTTATCGAGGGAATCCTCGTCGGGAAGGGAGCGTGGGAAACCTGCTGTCAGCCAGCCCCAACTACTGTTAGCTAGCTCATAACAGCTAACATCAACCAAGACAATAATGGCATCACTAACCTCTCCACCCTCGTCTGGCTGCGTGGACTGTGTGCACATGGCTGGGAAAATATCCGAGCTGGAGAGGAGGATTTCCAATCTACACCAGATCCGGGAAGCCGAGGTCCTGTTGGACACCATTATCCTCGGAGCAGCGCAGCCGGACTCCCAGGAGACTGACGTCGCGGCTCCCTTCCAAACACCGAGCGTCGTCGGAGCCGCATCCCGTGGTGAGCCTGGTGACGTTGACCACCATCCGACAGCTGAGGTCCCTCCACCAGCAGCCACCGCGCATGGGTCCTGGCCACAACTTGGAGCCAGGCCCAGGATCCCAATGAGCTCCACACCGTCCCAGGAGGAACCCTGGTCTGTCGTCAGTCCTCGACGGGGGAGAGGGGGGCGTCGCTCCCGCCCGACCACATACATCTTCAGAACAGGTTTGACCTCTTCAGCCTCGAGGAATTTCCTCCCTTGGGCGACGGAACCCGGCCCATTCGGTCCCCGCGCCGGGCGCCACGGGCCTCCCCTCCCGCTGCACACGAGCGCCCCGCCGGTCGCAAGATTCGCCGCTCCATGCCTATCTTCACACCAGCTCCGCAGAAAACTTTCACCCGCCGTCCACTTCGCCAGTCTCCAGCACCTCCAACACCCCAGCTACTACATCCCTCCCAGGGACATCACCCAGACGCACTCATTGTAGGAACCTCCATCATCAGACATGTCCGTGTAAACAGGTGTAACACATTCTGCTACCCAGGTGCTCTCGTCAATGACATCTCACACTCCGCCCACGAACTTTCACAACAGAATCCATCAGTTTCCACCATCATCATCCATGCAGGCATCAACGATCTCAAACTACAGCAGTCAGAGACTCTAAAAATGGACTTCATCTCACTCATCCAAACCATCATACACTTAAAGAAACACTGCATCATCTCTGGTCCACTTCCATCACCCCGGTTTGGAGACGTCAAATTTAGCCGTGTACAACAACTCCACATCTGGCTTAAAGGTTACTGCACCACACACAATATTCCATTTGTAGACAATTTCACAACTTTTCACAATAGACCATATCTTTTCAAACGTGACGGCATTCATCCAAACCACACAGGTTCCAGACTCCTATCCACAAACATAAATCTGACTGTACATTCCCATAAACCATTCACAGATTGACAATATACCAACCCCACATCCCCACGCAAACCCTCACCTCCAGTAAAATCCATTCCAGCACTCATCACTAGCAGAAATCACCAGCACCCCCATCCACACACCAGGTCCACAATCAGACATCTCCGCCCCATCCATCCGGTTTCTACAAATAATCCAAACACTACACAAAAAAACCTACCTACAGTATTTAACATGGCACTTTTAAATGTCAGATCTCTTTTAAATAAGACTTTTATCATCAATGACTTGATTTTAGACAACAAGATAGACTGTCTCTTTTTAACTGAAACGTGGCTTGGCACCGACGCCCCGGCTATTCTCACTGAGGTATCTCCCCCAAATTTTAACTTTTTATTTTCTACCAGGGGAGGCAAAAGAGGCGGGGGCACAGCATCGATCGCTCACAACTCAATTTTAACAAAGACAATCCTTTTATATAGTTACTCTTCTTTTGAGCATCATGCATTTGTTTTTAGCAACCCGTCCATTTTATGTGTTACAGTTTATCGACCACCAAAGCCTCCATCCTGTTTTATTCAAGAATTCTCTGACTTTTTAACATTTATACACTCAAGTCATGACAAAATTTTAATAACTGGTGATTTTAATCTACATATTTTTAACAGCTCTGATCCTTATGGAAGAGAGTTTTTAAACCTTTTAGACAGCATGGATTTCAAACAACTCGTCACACAGCCGACTCATAACAGAGGACGCACCCTGGACTTGGTCATTACGTATGGCCTGTCCACGGGTGTGTCCTCTGTTGTTGACCTGGCTGTGTCTGACCACTACTGTGTGTTTTTTAACATCACCAGTTTTAGGCAGCGGGAGGCCCCAGTGAGAACTGTGAGGAAGCGATATATTACTTCTGAAGTGGCTGCAAATTTTATTAACATTTTACATCATACCTCTGCTCAGTTTTTACCTGCATCCAGTGATTTTATTGTTGATCATTTTAACTGCAAACTTAAATCCGCTATTGATGCTGCTGCTCCACTAAAAACAAAATCTATAAAAGGTAAACCCAAATCACCATGGATAAATGAGAGCATCAAAGAAATAAAAAGGAAATGCAGGAGAGCCGAACGAAAATGGAGAAAAACTAAATTAAACATCCACTTTGAGATTTTTCATGAACAACAGTACATCTATAATAATGCAGTAAAACAAGCAAGAACCCTCCATTTTTCAGACCTTATTGCACAAAATAAAAATAACCCCAGATTCCTTTTTAGAACAATAGATAATTTAATAAACACAGATTTTAATAAGTCCTCCATGCCAGCATCAGAGGCTGCATGTGAGGACTTTTCAGACCACTTCAGAGGTAAAATCAGTGCTATCAGATTGAATCTTTTATCTCAACAATATGTTGATTTTAACATATCTGAAGCATTTTTACCGGAGGAAACACTGGAGAGTTTTGTCCTGGTTGATGCAAAGATGCTTGGTCGGGTTTTCTCCCAGCTAAAGCCAACTACCTGCCTTTTAGACCCAATTCCCACATCTCTTTTAAAAAGGTTTTATGGTTTCTTTGAGCCTGAGCTTTTAAACATAGTAAATTACTCTCTTCAGACGGGTGTCTTCCCATCTGCCTATAAAACAGCGGTGGTGAGGCCCCTTCTGAAGAAGAGTAATTTAGACCCCAACATTCTTGATAACTACAGACCTGTATCCAACTTACCGTTTTTAAGTAAAATGATTGAAAAAGTTGTTTTTAGCCAATTAAATGAGTTTTTAAATGAACAAAGTATTTCAGAAAGATATCAATCTGGTTTTAGGATGAACCACAGTACTGAGACGGCCCTCTTAAAGATTGTTAATGACCTTAGGTGTAACTTAGATGCACAGAAACTTTCTGTTCTGGTGCTGCTGGATCTTAGTGCCGCCTTCGACACAGTGGATCACCAGATTTTAATACACAGACTCAGAAGTATGGTGGGCCTCTCAGGCACTGTTCTTAAATGGTTTTACTCCTATCTCACGGATCGTAAATTTTTCGTAAGTATGGATACATGCTCCTCAAGAATCCATGAAATGCAGTGTGGGGTTCCCCAAGGATCAATTTTAGGCCCAATACTTTTTAACTTGTACATGTTGCCACTTGGGGACGTGATCAGGAGACATGGCGTTGCTTTTCACAGCTATGCTGATGATACGCAGCTTTACATCGCTGTGTCTCCTGATGACCTAGAACCAGTTAACACCCTTTTAAACTGTATTTTAGATATCAAGTCATGGATGGCAGAGAACTTCTTACAGCTCAACCAGGACAAGACTGAGGTTTTAATTATCGGTCCTGAAGACAAGAGAGGGAGCATCTCATGCAAACTACAAGACTTTAAACTTTCTCAGTGTGTGAGAAATCTGGGTGTTCTTTTTGACTCTGAGCTGAACTTTACTCCACACATTAGAAATGTCACAAAGACAGGCTTTTATCATCTTAAAAACATCGCCAGAGTCCGCCCGTTTCTCTCTCTTGCCAGCACGGAGGTGCTGATGCATGCTTTTATTTTTAGTAAATTAGATTACTGTAATGCCCTGCTCTCTGGTCTTCCCAAAAAGAGTACTTCTAGCTTGCAGTTACTCCAGAACTCAGCGGCACGAGTTCTGACGAGGACCAGGGGGCGGGAACACATTACACCAGTTTTAAAATCGCTGCATTGGCTCCCCGTGCGTTTCAGGATTGATTTTAAGGTTCTCTTACTTGTTTATAAATGTCTTAATGGTCTTGGGGCTTCTTATTTATCTGACCTGCTTTTAGACTATAAACCCTCGCGGACCCTGAGGTCCTCTGGTACCGGCCTTTTGGTCATTCCTAAGGCGAGGACCAAAACACATGGCGAGGCCACGTTCCAATATTGTGGTCCTCGCCTGTGGAACGGCCTGCCAGAGGGCCTCAGGTCTGCAGAGACTGTAGATGCTTTTAAAAAGAGGCTCAAGACACATCTTTTTAGTTTAGCTTTTACTTGAACTTCTTAATCATTTAGTTATTTGACTAACAATATTATTAGTTTATTTATTCAGTTATTTTAATTAATCTATTTATCCATTTTGTCTATTTTTATCACTTATCATTTGTATCTTGGTCTTAAATTGACTTTTTAATATATATTAATTTTCTTTTATTGTTCTTATTACGTTGATTTATTTATGCTCTTTTAAGTATCTTATACTGTGTTTTATTTTCAGCTTTTATCTTTTTTATCTTTTATCCTCTAGCTCCGGTGTTCCCTCATGGGGATCCTCCACATCGTGGGCTGTCTCTCCGGCCTGCAGGGTTGTCGCTGCGGGGGTCGACCTGGACAGGGATGGCTGACGGGCCCTGCATTGCAGTCCTGTGGCTGTGGTGGGGGCCCCCGCCTGCCCCGATCCTGGCGGCTCCTGTGGCGATGGCCTCTGTGGTTGCTGGTGGGGCGCTCATGGTGTGGATGGGTCCCCAAGGTATTGCTTCCTCACAGTGGTGTCAAGCCAATCGTCTTTTATCTTGTCTTTTAGATCTCTCTCTCAAACTTTGTTCTTAAACCGTTTCAGTTAAAGAGACAGGAACTAGAAGGAATAGTTTTAATTCTATGAAAGAAGAGTGGCATCATCTGTTTGTGTTGTGTGTTTGCGCGCTTGGGTGTGTGTGTGTGTGTGTGTGTGTGTGTGTGTGTGCGTGTGTGAATGTGTGTGATTCAAAATGTAAAGTAGATAGCATTTGTGTTATTCTACTCTTACATTTTTAATATATGTTTTTACATTGTAAAGCACTTTGTATTGCATGATAATGTATGAAAAGGGCTATACAAATAAAGTTTGAATTGAATTGAATTGAATTATTATTGCTGACCTAATTTTTTTATACTGTTATAAATATTTTAATGCTTTTTTTTTTTTTTTTTTTTACATATTTGGACCTAATAGGACTCCATACAATAGAGAGAAGAGAGGCCAGAATTCTTTAGGCCCTGAGTGACCTCAGACCAGCTTCAGAGGGATGGTAGGGGACTTTTGGTACTTTATGTTGATCCGAGTAGATACTATTTCAATGTTTAAAGAAACAGTTCTACATGTTTTGTTTATTCACAGAAAAACATCTTATATGGTCTTTACCACCTGTAAATAAGAAGCACACAGCAGACATTTATTTAAAGAGTACACATCATGAAACTTTAAGCATCACGACTATCAGTTTGTTTGAGCTCTGGTTTAAGATTTCAGTGATTAAATTTCAAGACTTCACAGCAAGGTTCCTCAGAAGGGTTCCTGTTAACTGTTTACCCTGCCTAAACAGAGATACGAGGAAGCTTGGCCACAGCGATGAGGAGTCTGAACGGGTTTACTTCTCGTTTCCAGTGGTGCCATGTTGACATGCATCTGCTGCAGCTGTGAGGGAAAACAGAGTCCCCACACCCTGAGCGCCTCCACGGTGTTCTGCATCATGGCTTTTAAAAAACACACATCCCCTTGGTGAGCTGGTGTAACCGTGTCAGACCTGGTTCTGACAGGGTTAGTCTTTTCTTGTAGTCTTACTCTGCGTTGTGTTTTTTTTGTTTGTTGAAGGTACTGAGACAGAGACTTGCCCCCTTCTGCATTGACCATTTATTCTGTACAAAATACAAGAGTGCTGATCAGGAGCGGTTAGCCTGCAGCCGGGTCATTCACACACTCGACCGTATCCGTCTCAATACTGGCCAACATCACATACAGTGAACAAATCACACAATTACCTGTACAAAATACAAGAGTGCTGATCAGGAGCGGTTAGCCTGCAGCCGGGTCATTCACACACTGTCGAGAAATGGGAGCGACTTAATGCTGGAACAGTTAGCACGTTCAGAAGCGGCACTTTAAGCTAGCAACTGCCGCTGCTCAATAGTTAAACAGTATTAGCCTACTTCAGGAGCAGCTATACAATGTGCTCTATACACAAATGTTCATTATAAACTTCCATAACCTTAGAAGTACTCCCACAAACGGACCGCTAAAAGACCCGACTTACCTCGACCGTATCCGTCTCAATACTGGCAAACATCAGACGCAGCTGATGACGTAAATACGCCAGCACCAAGGCGGACACGCCCAAGAGCAAACCACCACAGTACAATACAATGATAATAATAACAGTGGCAAGTGGAATAACACTATTTACCCTGTTACATTCCCCCCCGCTAAATTCCACTTGCACACCAAAAAAAAAAAAAAAAAAAATTGATCAGCATTCCTTAACATAACAAGTACAGGCAACAACATCCGTAGTCATATTACAAAACATTTGCATACTGTCACATACTACATAGAGAACCACCCCGTTGGACACACAAAAAGAACTCAGTCAAAAACTACCCCAAAGGAGTCAGAATGAAGAAGAAGGCTGGCCAAGCCTCATCCCACTCATAGAGCTAAAACATGCCTGTCACACATTTTATACACCATATCCAACACAGTAAGTCCGTGTAGCCACACCGACCAGACGCAAATAAACAAAACAGAAAACAGCACAAAGCATCCAGTGCATATCGGCAACACCACAATCAAATATGGCAGCCGAAAAGAAAAGAAAAAAAACTAAGATGCCACCTCGCACCTTTGGTGCATCATTTCTATCAGCCGATTCACGGGCTTGAACAGCCGTCCAGCCCGCGACATTACACGGCTCCTGACGTCCTGAACAGACGCACCCTCCACAGCCGTGGACATTTCCATCTGTGAAGAGTCCACATGCTGCATGCCAGGCTCGCCTGACTGATCCCCTTCCACAGGAACAGATACATGCACCGGGTCAGACTCCACGACAGTCTCCACATGATCCCATGTAGAAGGAGGGGCCAACAGAGACACCCCATCACTACTCGGAACACCCGTATCCTCGTCAGCTTCCAGAGCCAACCCTTCCATAACAGTACCCCCAGAAGACACTGACGGTAAACTGGACACCCACACTCTGGTCCTATAATCCAAAGAGTCCTCTGACACGCCTACTGATGCTCCTTCCACCTCAAGATCACCCGAATCAGAGAAGGACGAACCCTCCACTTCGCCCTCAGAAGCCAGCTCACACACTGGAAGGAAATTCACTGGCATAATCAGGTTGCGGTGAACCACCTTTTCCTGACCCGTGGACGGGTTTTGGATCTTGAAGGTATGACTCTCTTCACGTATCCCCGTAACCACATAAACCACGTTTTCCCAACGGTCAGCCAGCTTCCTCTTCCCACGCTCCCCCTTGTTCGCCAGCAACACTCTATCTCCCACCTCTACAGGTGCCCCTCTTACTTTCCTATTGTACAGCTCAGCATGGCGCTGCAACTGCTTCAATGCCGTCGCCTGCACCACGTCAATGGCCTCCTTAAGCTCTGTCCGCAACGACTGAACGTACCGGTCATAATCAGAGACCTCTGGGACGTCCAAGGTAGAGCCAAAGACCAGGTCCACAGGCAACCGTGAGACACGCCCAAACATAAGCAAAAACGGCGGGTAGCCAGTCGTCTCATGAACCGTACAGTTGTAAGCAAAAGTGAGAGATTTCAGCGCTGTGGGCCACTTCTGCTTAGCCTTTGGTGGTAGAGCACGGATCATGTTTCCCAGCGTCCTGTTCATTCTCTCACAGGAGCCATTCCCCATGGGATGATAAGCCGTGGTGTGCGACTTCTGAACCCCAGCAACATCCAACAGCTCAGCGATTAAGGCACTC
The DNA here is from genome assembly GCF_017639745.1 of Melanotaenia boesemani. Classification (NCBI taxonomy): domain Eukaryota; kingdom Metazoa; phylum Chordata; class Actinopteri; order Atheriniformes; family Melanotaeniidae; genus Melanotaenia; species Melanotaenia boesemani. The sequence goes on from NC_055691.1 coordinate 36,101,439, forward strand.
TCAAAATTGGCCCCCTGGTCCGAATGAACTCTCTTGGGAAAGCCATAAATCGAGAAGTAGTTGTGCCAAAGTTGGTGTGCCACTGCTTTTGCTGACTGGTTTGGACATAAGAATGCATGGGCCATCTTGGTAAAATGATCGGTCACTACCAAGACATCCAAAGACTTATTGGAAGAGTCTTCGGCCGACCAGAAGTCCACACACACCAGTTCCATGGGTTCAGACGTCCTGATGTTCTCCAGCGGAGCTCTCGCCTCCGGGTCTGGCGACTTCGCCACCACACACCGTCTGCAGCGTTGCACATACTCCACCACATCCTTGTACAACCCCAACCAATAAAACCTCTGTCTCACCAGGTACAGCGTCCGCTGTTGACCCTGGTGTCCTGCCTCATCATGAACCCCTCTCAGAACTCTGAGCCTCAACGATGAAGGGACCACATACAGGTAGGTTTTGTTCTTTGTCAGCACGTTCTTTGCCACACGGTACAAAATACCGTCCCTGATTGTCAACTTGCCCCAGGCTCTCAGGAGCCCATTGACCTCCGGCAGCTCTTTAACTCGCTCTCTCCGTGACGGTCTCCTACCCCGTTCCACGTAGAAGCGCACCCTACACAGGACCGCATCAGAACATTGTTTGTCCTGCAGGTCCTCATGAGAGATGACTTTAAGACCAGAATAGTCTGGGGGCTGCACCGCCTGCGGGAAGTGTGGCAGGAGAAGAGCCTGATGACACATCCTAATTTCGGCTGGGACGTGCGCCTGAAGAACTGCTGAAACTTCATCTGCCGCCATAGTCCCAGTCACTGGACTGACGGAACCCTCTTGGGCCACAGGCCTGCACCCGTCCGCAGCCTTGTCCCTGGGATGAGCAGAGCAGAGGAACGCCTCCCGCACACCATACGCACACACAGCTGCTGTGTCTGTCAGGAGATCCCCATACCCAACTCTGGTCAACCGATGAGACACAGCGTTCCGGACGAACGGCTCCCGGCTCAAAGCATCGGCCACAATGTTCTGGGGACCAGGTATGTACCTAATGCCAAACTGGAAGGGCGCCAACTTTGCGATCCACCTCTGCTCACAAGCATCCAAGCGCGGCTTGGACAGGATATAAGTCAGAGGGTTGTTATCCGTCCAGACTGTAAATTCATGACCTCTCAGCCAATGGTGGAATTTATCACACACAGCCCACTTTAGCGCAAAAAACTCCAGCCTGTGCGCCGGGTACCTGGATTGTGCGTGACTGAGGGACTTGCTCGCAAACGCAATGGGTCTGGCTACTGACCCATCTGCTGGAACCTGCGACAGCACAGCCCCGAGACCATTCATCGACGCATCCACAGCTAACAAAAAGGGCTTCTCAAAGTCTGGATGCGCCAGAAGGACTTGGTCCAGCAAAGCCTGCTTCAGCCGACTAAAGGACCGGCTGCACTCTTCAGTCCAGTCACCTGCTTGGAGCACTCTCCTCTTGCTAAGGCGCCCCTTCCTCCCTTTTCCCCGGGGACCCTTGACGCCTGACGCCAACCCAAACAGTGGCTTAGCCAGGGACGAACACCCCTCAATAAACTGTTGGTAGAACACTACCATCCCTAGGAACGACCGGATCTTTCGTGGAGACGGAACGTCCGACCGGTCTTCCATCAAATCCGCTTCCGTCAGTGACGCGATAGCAGCGACCTTCTCCGGGTCCGAGCTAATGCCATCAGCGGTCACAATATGGCCCAAAAACTTCACCGACCTCCTCAGAAAATGACACTTCTTCGGAGCCAGCTTCAAGTTGTTAGCGCTAAGGCGCTTGAAGACTATTTCCAACCTCTTCAAAGCCAGGGCTTCGGTGGGGGCAAACACCAACACATCATCTAGGTAGCACAGGAGACTAAGGAAGTTCTGATCCCCAAACACACTCATCATCATCCTCATAAACGTCGCTGGACTGTTACACAGCCCTTGGGGCATTCGATTATACTCGTACAGCCCAAATGGAGATGTGAACGCGGTGAACTTCCGATCGTCCTCGTGCACCTCAACGTTGTAGTACCCAGATGTGAGGTCCATTGTTGAAAAAAATGCATTGCCGCCCAGCGCCGCCAAGGCATCCGCAGGATGTGGCAGGGGGTGCGCGTCTTTCACCGTCCTGGCATTAAGCCAACGAAAGTCATTGCAGATCCTCAAATCTCCTGACTTCTTCCATACCAACACTAGCGGAGATGCAAACTCACTACTAGACTTCCGGATGATCTCTTTTTCCTCCATCTCATCCAACACCTGTCGAAGCTTCTCGTACTGTGTCGGAGGGACGCGCCTGCATGGAAGGCGAAACGGCCTTTCATCAACCATCCGAATCCGGTGAAGACAACCAGTTGCCTTCCCACAGTCCAGCTTATCTCTGGAGAAAATTGACTGGAACTCCGCGATGAGACCAACTAGCCTCTCTTTTCCAGCTTGCGACACTTCACATGAGTCAATGTCAATATCGGACAACCCCAGAGCGTGCAAAGATGCATGCAACGGGTCCGAGTGATCTTTCCACTCCCCGGAGAGATGGTGATCGGGAAGACTGGAGACCTCCGTGACCAGGCTATGATCATCTACACCCGCACCTGAGCTCCCACCCGACACCTGTCTGTGCTGACCGATCGCAGTACCAGAGCCCTCAGACGATTCTGGTGCGCCCAACCCCTCTAACGCTACGCACAAGAACACATCAGCCAGTCTGGTGTTTTTCTTTAAGGTGACGCACTTGTTAAACGGGTTAACCACCTTCACTGGCAGCCACCCATCTTCCCTCAGGACCGCGACCGTCCTGCCTACCATCACTGATCTGGGGACCGCCCCAGCACCGGTTGGTTCCATCATGACAGCACTGCCAGCTTGCATGCCACTCCCTTGCAGATGCCCCCACACCAGGTGCTCGGTTAGCGGCTCCAGCACGATCGCTCTTTTGGTTTTCACAGTACCCATTTTGTCAGGCAGATTCTCAGTGCACTCCTCCACTCCAGCCAACATACTGAGGAGCCTCTTCTCAGAGCCGCTCCCATCTGCGGGTGTGGAGGAACCACCGATCTGCCCACCCTGCTTGGATCTTAACTGCTGAAGCAGGTAACGCAACATGTTACTGCCCAGAATGATATCATCGCTCTGGCCATCAACAACCAGAGTCGGGACTATCATCCTGCAGCCGTAAACCTCCACTTCTAGTTCACACATACCAGTGGGAACCGTTTTGGATCCACCACAACCCACTAAGACTACATCAGTGGGGTCCAAAACGTTTCCCTTAAGGACATCACATTCATACAGTCTTGGAATCACTTTAGCGCTTAATGTACAGACCATTGAGCCCGTATCTATCATCGCTCTTGTGGGTAATTTACCACCCAACATCACAGTCTCATAAAACAGACTGTCGTGCGCTTTCAACCTCTGCGTGTTTTGGAGGACTGGTCTGCGCCCCAAATCTCTCTCCTCGCACACAGTCTGATAGACTGCTTCCAAATCTCCATCATTCTCAACACACACTGGGGGCTCTTTCGTTGGCCCAACATTTTCCCCCTCTGAATGTAGGCCAGTTAGTTTCCCATCACCTGAGCCGATGGGTTCCCACCTTCCCGTCCGGTGGCTAAAGCTCCGGGACAAGCTGCTCGTGCATGAGCAGGTGAGTAGCAACTGAAACACAACCGATTCGCTCTACAATGGTAGTAAGTTGTGTGCTCCCCTTCACCACAGATAGCACAAGGAGCAGCGGTTCTGCTTCTCAGTACCCGATTTGGGAGACCACGATTCCCTCCCCTCCCCAGTATCTCACTGTCCTTCGGCTGCTGAACCAACATCCGCTCCAGCATGCTAATGAGACGCTCAAGCCGGTCCCCAGAGCCGTCAGAACAGCGGACTTCAGAAGGCTGCGCTGAAGCTCCCGTTGATGGTGAACGCTGCTCGCATGACCTCACTTCCTGCTGCTGCACGGGCACTGAAGCAGGCAACCTAACCGGAGGCGTCCGTGTATTGCCACCACGGTGCTCCACGAGCCTCTCATGTACCTCTGCAACAGACCACTGAGCCAGGGGTTTACACTTGAAGATCAACGACAGCTCTGGGTCGGGGCAGTTTTTAATAAACATGGCTGTTAAATCACGGGGCAAGTCCTCAAATAATTTACCCTGCCTCTTAAGACAGTCCTCTGTCGTGTCCATTGCTCCGTTCAGCCGCAGCCAGTAATCGAAGGGGTCTTCCCTTTCCTTGGGTAATGTGGCGTAAAAGTCAGCCAGAGGCATCCCTGAAGAAATAGTGTCACTGAAGTGCTGCTTTAAAATCTCGAAAATGGGATCTGGGCCCCCAGAAAGGGATAACCGTGGCTTACTACGAATGCCCACTTTCACAACCTCCCGAGCCCTCCCGCTGAGCTTACTCAGCACCTCTTCAGACTGATCAGCAACTGGGACCCCCCTTTTCTTCATGTACGCCATCATCATTTCCTCCCACTCTTGAACGGTATGTCCATCACGCCCGTCCCCTCTAAACCCAATGGGTTCCTTGGCCTCTGACCTTATCATCACATTTAACAAGGATGGATCCGTAATAGTGTTACCACTGGGGCCCACAGAGCTAGATCCCAGCCCGGAGCCCAAACGAGACTCCAGACACGAAGCAATTGACTCACCTATAGAGAGGCCGATCTGTGCAGCCACACCAGCCAGGTAATGGCCCGATGCCTCCCCACCTTGTGTAACCTGCGCACGCAGCGCATCATGGTCTGTGTCCCCAGAGCTGCCAACATCCCCCACCAGATTCCTAACACTGGGACCTGGAGGTGATACACCGGGAGAGAGCATGAACGTAGCTCTGCCCCTGCCAACCCACGGAAGGGGGGTGGACATCAGTGAACCCCGCCCTCTACCAAACACCAAGTCATTGTCCATCATGCACGAATCACACTCGCTCTCCCAATACTCCAAATAAGCAAAAAAAAAAAAATTATTTTTTTTTTTTTTTCACAAAACTTTTTAAAATTTTTTTTTCTTTTTTTATATTTTTGAAAGAAAAGAAAAAAAAAATTCCTTTTGTTTTCTGTCCAAGTCCAGTAATTATACCCAAATCAGACAAGCTCTTTGCTCATAAAAAAAAACAAAAAAATAATAAAAAAAACTCTTTAATAACCCAGTCTGCTAAACCAGACAATCACTATAAGGACACGCCTCCGCAGAAAGAAAAAAAAAAAAATATATATATATATATATATATATATATATCTAGGGCCCGCTGGTTTTACAGACCCGACTTCCACAGCCACACACAGAATGGCAGCTGCAGCACCCCACGGGTTGCAGTCTGTTACCACAGCCAATGGCGAGAGAGAGCGATGATCCGAGGTGTCATCACAGCCAATGGCGAGAGAGGACGATGAGCCGAAGTGTCCTGAAGAAACCACGTGATCATGCGCGCCGAGTTGTCTCTGATCCAGCCGCTGCACCTCTCTTTCGGCGCGAACAGGTTCGCTGCACAGCAACCGTACCAGGTGATAGGCGGGCCCCGTCCCAACGAAGGAAGAAGCCGAACGGGTCACGGCACCAGTGTAACCGTGTCAGACCTGGTTCTGACAGGGTTAGTCTTTTCTTGTAGTCTTACTCTGCGTTGTGTTTTTTTTGTTTGTTGAAGGTACTGAGACAGAGACTTGCCCCCTTCTGCATTGACCATTTATTCTGTACAAAATACAAGAGTGCTGATCAGGAGCGGTTAGCCTGCAGCCGGGTCATTCACACACTCGACCGTATCCGTCTCAATACTGGCCAACATCACATACAGTGAACAAATCACACAATTACCTGTACAAAATACAAGAGTGCTGATCAGGAGCGGTTAGCCTGCAGCCGGGTCATTCACACACTGTCGAGAAATGGGAGCGACTTAATGCTGGAACAGTTAGCACGTTCAGAAGCGGCACTTTAAGCTAGCAACTGCCGCTGCTCAATAGTTAAACAGTATTAGCCTACTTCAGGAGCAGCTATACAATGTGCTCTATACACAAATGTTCATTATAAACTTCCATAACCTTAGAAGTACTCCCACAAACGGACCGCTAAAAGACCCGACTTACCTCGACCGTATCCGTCTCAATACTGGCAAACATCAGACGCAGCTGATGACGTAAATACGCCAGCACCAAGGCGGACACGCCCAAGAGCAAACCACCACAGTACAATACAATGATAATAATAACAGTGGCAAGTGGAATAACACTATTTACCCTGTTACACTGGGTAAGCAGCTGTGGACAGATGGAGTTTACTGATGAGGGGAAAGGGGTGCGGCTGCACAGATGAGCTTGTTTAAGTGTATTTTTCTAAAAACTTTCTATAGATAAAATTGCAATGTAACATATTGATTTCACAGAGTGGATCTTTAAGGTATTTAATCTGGTGGAACAGCCAGAATCAAGCCAGAATTAGCTTTATATTTCCCAGCAATCGTTTTTAGCTAAACATTATGCAATAAAATCATTTTGTTCAATTTAAGTATTCCAGTTAGCTAAGCCACAAAGCAAAAGTTCAGGAATAAATAAAGTTCAAACTGCATTTGTGGTTTGTCTGGAGAAAATAAGAAATACAAACTCTATTAGATTTCCAGAGATTTCGGTACATTATCATATACAAATACATCTATCCTGTTTATATATATAAATATATATATATATAGTTTTGTGAGTATAAGAGCAGAGCAGAGAAGCAGTCCTCTCTGCCTAAACAGCAGGAGCTCAGACCTTAATTACTTCTGATTTAAACACAAATTAGTCTGGAACACAAACAGATTCAGCTATGAGTAATATCTTCATTTAGGCCCACCATGTGTAATTACATAAGATATATCATCTAGATGCCACCGTGTGGTGTTGACAGACCTAGAATAAACATAAAATACCAAAAACATAACCGTGATTTTCTAGCATTAAAGACTTAATGTGTAAAGCTTGATCAGATTTTCTCTTTGAATTCACTGAAAATAAGCATCACTTTCACTCAGCTGTGTTTTTTTTTTTTTTTCTATTTTTACTATAAATGACTCAAGTTACCTTGGTTACAAATGAATCAAAGCAGAAATTGAGAGTAAGAGCACCCTGCAGATAGGTGCAGATTTCAAGTCCCAAACATCCTAATAGACACCCTGAAAGCAGGGCAGGGCTGCAGTCTGTACGTACACGGCATTATGATGGTAAAATATTCACTCTCACATCACACAATGAACACAGCTCAGGGACAAAGAAAATAAATAAATGCTTTCTTCCAGAACCTGCACATGCATGTGGGGAACATGCAGAAAGGCCCAGGTGGAGATTTGAAGCAGGAACCTTCTTGCTATAAGTGCTAACTAGAATATGAAATCTTATCAAATTTCATGCGTTGTAATTTGTGGCTGGAAGATTAACATTGGGTCTGTTCACCTTGTTGAGACAAAAGTCCACAGGTTCTGTTTGAGGCTTCTGGTCCAAAACCAGTTCCCTCCTGCAAACTGGCAGATGTAGCTTTTACACAAGGTCATGCACCCAAAGTGCTCAGCCACTCATCATATTTGCATGTATGTTTTGATAAATACATACAGATGGAGGTAAACATTAATAGACGAACTACATAATTGGTTGAATTTCATAAAATTAATAATAATGTATGATATTAGTACACAGTCCTACAGGGATTGTGGAGGACTTTGATGTGGAAATGTCTACATTTAGAGACACTATAGACTATTTCCAAAAAACACAGTCTTGCTGCTGTTGTGCTCAATCATTGAACAGTGGTCTAGTAAACCATCATTTTTTATACAGAAAATATTTGATAAATGAAGAACAGCCACAGGGCCTTCCTGGTTGAAGGAGCTAAGGAGTGTTTTATTATATGTATATATATATATATATATATATACATTAGACAAAAAAAAAAGAATAATAATAAGTAGGCAAGTAACGATAAAGAGTGAGCAGGTGTGACCAGCCAGAGATAATAACCCAAGACTCGGCTGCTAAGGGCATTTTAGCTCATGAATTTTAACCACGGGGAGTTGATTCCTGACCCTTTTTAAAAAAACCTTTCCACCTTAGAGGTGTCTGAATTAGGATTTGTTCTCAAAACTATAACCTGCAGCATTTTTAATTTTTTCACAGGTTTCCAAATCGGGCACATTCACAAAGCGGTCACCTTGAACCTGTTTGACTTAAATGGATGGAACTACTGTAAAAGTGTAAATGGTCTGCATTGATGTAGCACCTTTTAGCCGTAGCTAAGTCCTACAAAGAGCTTTTAACGGTGGCTCTCATTCACTTAAACTCACACTCTCCAGAGCTGACATGCAGGCTGCTTGCCTGCTGCTGGGAGAAACCTGGGATTCAGTGTTTTACTCAATAATACATGAATATAGACGGGCTGCAGATCAAACTTGCGACCTTCCAATCAGTAAACAGTGCACTCTTATAGAAGCCGTAGCAAGCTGTAAGCTTGTGGCTCAAGTGGCTGAGTTACAATTAAGAGGTTCAATGTCAGTATCTCATAGTCACTGTTACAGAACTGTAAAATACTCTGATTTAAGCATTCAAAGAGGGAGAAATTAAACAGCAAGCTCTGCAGGAGTTAGAGGCTCTGATTTGCTCCCAGGTGTTGCCACACTGATCTGGAGCATCACTGATTCACTTTTGTTTGCTCAGGTGCAATTTTAACTAAAAACTCTAAAAATCTCTTTTAGAGGAGCTGATAGGTCACATGAGACCCTCGGGTTCTCCAGCTGACCCAGTCCCATCTAGGCTTCTTAAAGAAGCTCTTCCCTCCATGGCATCACATATTTTGGAAATTATAAACAGTAGCCTAATTACCAGGAATGTACCAGTTACTTTTAAACATGCAGCAATACAACTCCACATTGAAAAACATGGCCTTGATCCCACAATCCTCTTGAATTTAAGGCCTATTTCAAAACTTCCTTTTCTCTCCAAGGTCATGAAGAAAGTGACTTATGACCAGCTAAAATCATTTTTAGAGGCATACATTATTCTTGAGGTGTTTCAGTTGGGTTTTAAAACTCACCACATCACTGAAACAGTTTTAAGTGAGTTTTTAATGATGTGCTCCTAGCAACAGACTCTGGACACAATGTTGGTTTGGTCTTGTTGGACTTTACAGCAGACGTTGACACTCTGGACCACCAGATACTCCTGTCTTGTCTGGAGAACCCGGTGGGAATTCATGGTTGTGCATTGCAGTGGCTTAAATCATACCTGAAGGACCAAACTTTTTGTGTCTGTATCAGGAGTATGATATCAGGAGTGCTGAGTCTTCTACAGTACCTCTTACTTATGGAGTGCCCCAAGGTTTTATTCTTGGGCCTATCCTGTTCTCCCTCTACCTTCTCCCATCTCCCACCTGGGTCCATTCTTCGTAAACATGGCATTGCTTTTCATTTCTATGCTGATGACAGCTAGATGTATATGCGAGTGAAGCAAAGTAATGCTTACTGCATAAAACCACTTTTATGATGTATTGAAGAAATCAAAGCCTGGATGTCTTTGAATTTTCTTTATTTAATGACAAAAAAATTGAGGTATTGTTGCCCGAAGGATGTTTCCTCATCTCGTTTAGACCTGGGATACTTGGGTCAGTATCTCAGGCCTACAGTTGTGTCACCTTGTTAAAGCCAAATAATGCAACATGTGCTTCAACATGTATTTAATTTCAATCTTAAACGTGACAATGTAAACAAGATTTCCAGACATCTGCTGTTTATCTCCACAACCTGCTCTTTAGTGCACATCTTCTGCAGCAAAATGATGAACGTGAACTGTTTTCAGTCACTTGCAATTTTCAGAATAAAGATCATGCTGTAGTATTGACTAACTCTCTATCATCTCATCTGTCTCTTCCTTCTTTCCCTACAGGCTTCATCACTTGTTTTCCCTCCATCAGTTCCCTTCTTTCCTTCTTTCACTTGCTGTTTTCCATCTTTACCATTACTACTTTTTCAGTAGTGTAGCCTAGTTTAAACTAGTGGTAAACTCTGATTTTCCTTCCCAGTCTCGGACACCCCTGTCCTGGAGCAACACACACATACAAGAACCACCAACCTCATTAATACATAAAGTAAACACCCACACAAAGGTGAGACCATGAAAGACTGGTTTTTATTCCAAATATAAATGTATTGTGAGCAACATAAAATGTAAGCCACTCTTTAAAACTCTTTAACTATTGACCAGCCAGTGACCTGGAGGTGAACAAAAACATCAGTAAATAACGTAATAAACTGTTATTTTTCTGTCTATATCTCAACTAAACCAGCATCTAGAAACCAAACCTCCAACACTAATGGGAAAGCCGTTTCCATCTGCTACAACACAAACACATGCACGTGTGCGTGCACACACACACCGCTAATAATGACGCTCTAAATAACACCAGAGTTCAGATCAGGGATAAAACGCCGGGCTGTTTGCCAACACGGAGGATTCCCCACTTCCAGAAAATACCTCTGTGATTGGTCATATTGTACCTGTGCATGCATTCACATAAGCCAGGAAATTACAAAACTACCATCTTCTGTAATGTCAAAAGGCGGCTGAGAGAATGTAAACTTATTACTTATGTGATGAAAAAACATTTGGGGTTTGATGTGAAATGTTCGGGGCTAGAGCCGGGAACGCCCAGGCCAGGCCCTGTGCACAGATTAGTGGTGTTGTAAAATCCAGCTTCTTTCAGGTAAGGCAATTGTCTAAAGCCAAGCCATTTATTTGTTGTTATGACTTTGAGATTTTAATTCAAGCTTTTATGTTGGGCTCAGTCAGTCAAATCTGGCCCGACTGCAACTCGTCCAGAATGCTGCAGCTCTCCTTTTAACTGGCACCAAAAGACAGAAGCACATCGCTCCGGTTTTAAAGTATTTTCACTGGTTACCGGTTTCGTTCCGTATAGATTTTTAAATTATTTTATTTGTTTTTAAATGTCAACATGGCCTTGCCCCACAGTATTTGTCTAATCTGCTCCAGTCTTACACCCCTGCACACGCTCTCTGGTCAGCAGATCACGTCTTGCTCGTTGTCCCTAAATCTAGGATGAAATCCAGACGGGACCGCTCCGTTTCAGTTGCTGGCCCCAAACTCTGGAATGCGCCGTCCCTGCACCTTAGACAGGCCGGGTCGCTCTGTTTTTAAATCCTCTCTTAAGACTTGCCTTTAATGATTGGCTTTTAACACAGCTTGAGTTATTGACTTTTTCATGTTTTTATTTAATTTTATTTTTTATTTTCTTCTATTTTATGGCTTTATTGTGTGTTACTGTCACTAGTCATTTTATTGCTTTTATAGTATATTTACTTTTATTGTTCAGTATGATATCTGGAATAGTTGTTTAAGGCTGTGTACAGCACTTTGATCAACTGTGTTGTTTTAGATGTGCTCTATAAATAAAGTTGGATTGGACTGGACTAGAAAGTATTGCCTTTTTTTTTTTTTTTTTGCAACGAGTTAAGTAATTTTCCTGAGCTTCATGAACTGTTCTGTGTATTAAACCTGTGCGTCAACACAGATGAAACAGCAAGCCAAACTCGTATCTCACCAGTCAGGAATGCTCTTTTATTTATTTTCCTTTACTGGGTTAACAAGTGAAAATCGAGTAAAACTGGAAAAGCAACTTACAGAAGAGAAACGTAGTGTCCAGTCGGCAGATGCCACTCACATTAGTCAACTAGCAGGAAGCTACATTTAGCATTTACTAACTGCTAGTCAGTGATGGGAGAACTGTTAAAAATAGCAGGTGAAGCTCCTCCTGAGGAGACAGAGACGTGACTTCCAGCAGCCTGACATTAGTGTCCAGGATTTTTCTGTTAGCAATTTATTCCCTTAGGTTTCCATTTCATTCATTAGTCAGATCTAATAATCGGTTTTATTATGAATAAATGAACATGTGGATGAATTTAAAATTCTGTTCAAATTAAGATATTTTTTAAAAGTAACTGAGTAGTTAATTAACAGTAATTAATTACTGTTATAATCTTCCAACTGGAAGGCTGGTGGATCGATTCCAGGCTTCCCCTGACTACATGTCGAAGTGTCATATCGGGAGGGCGAGACACTTAACCCCACGCTGCCTCCCGATGTTCCTTTCGGGGTGTGTGTGTGTGTGTGTGTGTGACAGGTAGTGTAAAGCGCATTGAGTGGTCAAGCGGACTGAAAAAGCAGCATATAAGTACAAGTTCATTTAGTAAGTATAATTAATTACTTTTTTAAAGTAACGTGCCCAACACTGCTGCTAGCACACACAGACATCATTAATTTACGTAGTTTGAAGAGAAGTTAAATAAAGATCTTTCATTTTATCTGGTCGTTATCTGTGGTTTCCTTGTGTGGTCATAAGGTGAAGTCAAACAGGAAGAAACTTAAGTAACGTTTTGAGACTGAATAATTAATATTTATTTTTTTTTTAGAATTTTCCTTCTGTCGAGGTTGGCGCTCCTGGGGTTTTATTCTGTCATCCATAGTGTTACCACTGCAGCCCATATGAAGTGGATAGGAGAAAGTAAGTCAACATCAAATGTACTAAAAAGTTTGTTGACAGAGCAAAGATGGAAAGCACAGAGAAACAGTAAATATGGAGTATGCTGGTGTGCACACAAAGCTCAGGGGAATGTAGGGCACGAAGAAAAAAAATGAGAGAGATAAAGTGGAAAAGAAGAAAAAAAAACAAAGAAAGGAGGGAGAGGGCTTGCCAGGAGACTCAGGCTTTTGGCTGCCTTTGTTATCAGTTTGCACAGAAATGTCAGAGCACTGTGACGTTCTTCCCTACAGCCTCCCCTGCTGCCCAGCCACTACAGCATAGCACACACCACGCTGCTGTAGATAAAACACACACACCGTGAAGCAACACATGCCACACTTTCTACATATGCAGTACTGCACAGAATAGAACTGAATCCATTCTCTCCCACGTGCTTTTTATATGCAGCTTTCTGAGATGAAACCACAATTAAACATTGAAATTTGTAATGCAGAGAGAAGAAATGAATGAATAGAATCCACAATATAGCCTCCAAAATAAAGAGATCCAATATAAATGAAAAGCAATAAATGGCTCAGTTAAGAAAAGAGTTGGGCAAGTCAAAAGATCAGAGTTGAACAACTAATTCTCCTGAACTCTGAACATATGCAAGTATGCTTTCTGGCCTCCACCTACTCTCGCTTTCCACACAGGGAGTGGGTACTCATGATTCCATCTCTTTTCTAAGATGAGGAGCGCTTGTGTTATCCTGCTTCTGGGTGACCTTTGGATGCACTTATGGTTAACTTGCTTTCTAGTGTTTCATTGAAATTAACTCAGTTGTTCTTATGTTTCTTTTAAAAGAAATGCTTCACGATTCACAGATCAAAGAAACTACAGAAAATGTCATTCTAATCTAATATCTCTAAACAAAAGGCTTCACCACAAGAAGAATAAAAAGAGTAATGCATTAGAATTGTTTTTAGCATATTTTCTTTCAAAGAGTTAGTTTAAAGGCTAGCTGCTTATCAGATGCCTTTCTTACGTCACTTTAGAGGAGTTTTATTACATTAGAAATAAAAATCAGAGGAGTCCACAGTGATAAATCATTTTCAGATAGGCTTTAAAACAATATTAACATTAAGAAGGTGGCTGGGTTAACAGTTCTGCTTAAAATGTTAAATAAAAGATTGTTTTGCATCCAAGTATAATTTATTTTCTTGTTTTTTTTTTTTTATTTTACATCTGAAAACTACATTTCTACTTGGCTGTCCTTTTTTTAAATATGTAATGTGATTATATTTTTCATAAAGCTGAAAAGACCAGTGAGAACTGCACCATGAGAGATTTACTGGCCTTAAAACTGACGACAACCGTGGTTTATTTTGTGGTTTGCTCAAACAGATCAGGCCTTTAAAATGAATTTCTATTGACCAGGAAACCAGCAGGAAATTAACAGGTTGTTAGATATAATTTAAATTATTGATTTATAGCAAGACAGATCCGTGAGCCTGAACTGTTTAGTAAGAAGATTTCAAGGCACACTGAGAAGAAAAAAAAAGATCTTCAGTCCTACATCCTTTGTCTCTCTGAGCCCATGCGGCTCTGGCGTCCATGGCAACGGAAACAGCTGTCAGACCACATCATAGTTAAGACTGGATTAAACTCACATTTATTCAGCCTGATTACATCTGATCATACAGGGAGTAACATATCTCTGATAAGAATATTCACTGCTTTTGAGGTACCTGATTGTTCTTTAAAGAGGAGGAGGACTTTAAAGATGATACCAGATCCAACCCAGTAATGTTAGAGAAGTTTTAAAAATTCCTTTTGCTGAGCTTGCAGAAGTCAGAGTTTGCTCGACTAAACAGAGGCAGGACTAAACGCTGCAATAATCTGATGATTCATGTGTTTTGTGCGGTCGGCCTCCCGGCGCTGCGAAGATTTTTCTGCACGGATTTGTCATGTTTCTGATTTGCTTCCAGTGGGTGTATTTTCTACTTCTATGGATAATTGTAAAGGCAGATATTCATAAACACTCTGACTTACGAGCCTTACTCACAAAATATGTATGAGAAAACGGTTGCAGACAGGATTGTTGTTTAGAAGAAAAGTCAATGAGAGACAAAAGCTTCTGGATGATGGAAATCCCATGTAAGCATGGCACAGTCTGCAGGTCCTCTGGGTTGTTGGGACTGTGTGGCAATGAAAAACATGAAAACCAAGTTCTCTAAAGACACAATGATCCTTGGTCAGTTTTCAACACGAATTATGCTTTTACCATCATTTTCAGAGGAATTCTCTACAGCTGCATGTTGCTGGTAATGTGGTGAAGGAGATGCTATCAGAAAACAGAGCTGGCATTTTTCCATCAGCTCATTATTACATTCTTATGATTTGTTAGGTTATATGCATTGTGCTTCACAAATTTGATTTGTGGACTTTATTATCACGTTTGTCTCAAGCAGCAGCCTCCGACAGTGAAATGTGAAGCCCAAGCGGAAGTGCAACAACGTGCAGTTCACCCCTCATCCACTAGGGGCTCCAAAACAGAGCAAATCCCCATAGACTCCCATGTTTAAAAAGCCCAACTTCACAGCAGAAACATGTTTAAAGCCTGGTACAAATAAAACATTCTAGGATTAATAGGTCAAGTTTACCGACAACTGTGAGGGGGGTGAATTTTTTTCTAACTCATCCAATTGGATGTTATTTAATCTTGAAATTCGGAATAATTAGGGGTGTGTCCTTTTGATTGACAGGTATTCAATCTCCACAGCAATAAGGGAGAGTGCAGCACAACCGCGGCACAACCAAGCTAGCTCTGGGTTAGCTCGGTTAGCTCTTAGCTACAGGCAGCTCAGAATTTGATGGGTGTCAATCATCCACCCCCACCTTCACAGTCTCCCTCTCAGCTCCACCTCTTTGCCCATTTTTGGAATTTCCGGGAATGACAATACGCATGACACTGCCAAGATGGCGACAGTGGGAACCGCCTAATGAGCTTCATTTTAGCTCTTCAGAAACCTACGGGTGACGTCACAGAGGCTCCGTCCATCTTTTATATACGGTCTATGGTTTGTCCTCAAAGTTTCAGATTATACGACATTTATATACAAAGGTGTGTTCAGTGACGTTGTAATCAAAGTGTAGAATGAATTGGAAAATATATTTTTATACATACTTTTATCAGAAAGTATAATGGTATTTTGCTTTTTAGAGGCAGTAATCACATGATCTAATTAGCTACTTACTAAAAGTAACACTGCTTGTTATGCTCTCGACAGATGTTCCTTTGCATCCTCTTCCTTGTGATTCATGCTGTGAGAAGCACGTCTCCTGCAGAAAACCTCCCGCTGTTAAAGACGTGTAAACAGCAGCATTAACCACACAGTCTCCAAACATCCCTGAACATCACTGGTGCTTATATGTGAAAGTAACTTATATGATGGGTTGGGAGTCAAAACAGGTTTCAGTTTAAAAACAATCCCAAAAATGAACTTTTGATTTATTCTGCGGTCATCTGTCCCATTCTGTGTAACCTGAAAATAATATACTGTGGCCTACCTCAATTAAACCCATGCATAAGCAGTTTTGGCATTCACAGCTCATCCCATAAGTTGAGTTGTCAGCTGTTGTGTCTATGGGAAGCTGTGTGTGTGCTTGCATGTTTATTGTCTGTGTGTCTGTTTGTATGGCTCTCCTGCAACTGTTGACTGATCCCTTTTATCTTTGAAGCTCTGCTGGTGATAAAGGTTTTTGTCTGCGAGCTTTCTATGTTAATGATGTGAGAGCAATCACAGCTAGAACATCATGGTATCTGGAGTGTGTAAGTTTATCTTTTATCCCTTATTTTACGGCACTACATGCAGCAAAGGCGTTTCTAAAGGCAGCTTCTGTGTACAGTGCATGTTTGCTCTTAAGACCAATGACATGTATAGTAGATGAAACCAGAATCTATTTTTTTCTGAGAATCAGTGGAGCACACAACGTCTAGCAGCTGATTTTTGCTTGTTTCATCCTCAGCACCATGTAGTGCAACAATGACAGTTGGAAGCACACGCAACAAAGAAGGCTGGCAGAAGGGTGGCATGAAAAATGCTCTCCGTCCCTCCTCTGAAAGTCCTGCAGTTTAGCTTCAAGGTTTGCAGCTGATAACCACAAGCTGCACCAGAATTTTCCTTGATAATGAATGTGTGTGAGCGTTGGATACTTCAACAGTCAAATAGAGCCTGATTTTCACAGCTTTAAGGACTAAACACACACATTCAGCCACTATAAAGTTGTCAGTTAGTTAAAAAAAAGCACCTAAAATAGAAACGGTGCACATTTAATCCACACCTATTTATATTCAAGCTCAATAGTGCGCAACCCTCACATTAAGAGAAGAACAGCGATAGCAGGGCCAACAGCAAGGAAGCTAAAAAGGAAGCAAATCTGACACTGGGAGAATGCCAGGATTTACAGTTGAAGCCAGAGGTGGAAGACCACTCAAAGGCTCTGTCAGCCATGCTTCACAATGATGATGTTGGCAACTGTGTAGGAAAGAAAAGGTAGTGTAAACTCTTCCTATTTACAGTAACTAGAAGGCAATGAAATTTAACAGGATGGTCCAGAAGAAGCCTGAAGCCTGGACAAGTCTGAACCTACATGACTGAAAGGAATCTGTACAGACGTCCCCTGTCCAAACTCTAATAGGTTTTAACCTTAAAACTATTTTTAAAGTGTATATTTTACACACAGCCCGTCTCTCCGTGCTGATCTCCAGCCCCGTGTTTACCAGCCGTTCTGGCTGCACGTTCATGTATGTTCACGTGAACCGCTGCTGCCTCCCTCCTCTCTGAGCCTTCAGCCCTGTCTCCCTATAAAAGGCTACAGCCAACGAGCAATGGCAGCACGTATGTTCGAAGTGAAATGGTGGAGAGCGGAACAAAACGTTTACCTGCAGACTACCAGGATCCGGATATCTCTAAAAAAGAAGAAGTTGCTGGATAAAGAAAGATAAAGAAATTAACATTTGGCTTGTGTTCCCAAAGATAGAGCACTGTGAAAGCTAAAGAGGCTATAAGCTGGCTCGGAGCTAGCGCTCCTCCTGGACAGGAAGTAACAACATAAATGTTAGAAATTACTTCCACATGTTCCACATAATGGTGATGTTGCTTTGCTCAGTGTGTTTGCAGATGAAGCGAGTTGGGGTGGGGGAAGAGGTAGAAGGAGGTGCGGCTCATGACACTTTATGTTGGTCTGCAGACAGAAATGACAGCAAACCTCGTGGTGAAACCGTTCATTTTTTGACCCTCTAAAATCAAAAACAGAAGAGTTGAAACAGGAGATGGGGGTTTATTTCAGCTTCATTTCTGCGAGTGTGTAACTTGCCAGATAATTTACTGAAGCACAGTCAGAATTTTTACAGCAGCTACATTCGGTACAGATTTAGAATTATTACTCAGCATTAAGCTCAGGGACAGCAGGGACATTACACGGTAGGAATCATAAGCACGCCGAGGACGACTTGCTGAATGTAAGGATGGTGTTACTGCAGGGCGGTCATAATTAAACTGCTGCTGGGTGGTGTTAAACCTGTACTGCCAGATGCAGATGAGATTCTAAGAGGAGTGGTGCATATATCAGTGGAATACACAAAAACATTTTCAGAAATTTAAATGAGCTCTTTGTTCTGAATTTATTCAAAAATGTCTGAATAGACCGACAACAGGAGCTCTCTTTCCATTAGGACTCATTATTTCTAATTATTATTTGCTGCCTTAACAACAGAAAAATGTGGCATTTTGTTTGCTATTTAAGCAATGCTAGCTTTATTAATACACGAGTGGACAGAGTGCACACACCTCACAATACAAATGGAGAAGCCCTCCATCCAACCTCACCCTCAGATCAGAGGACATCCCAGGTGTGTTATAGCTTAGATATGAGCTTCAATATACCAGCATCACCTACCTGTCGGGGATCCCTCCAGCACCTCTCCTGCGTAACGTGTTTCTTTGAAGATGGGCCGGTTGTCGTTTTGGTCGATGACAGTGATGACGAGTATGGCAGGTCCCTCAATGATGTTTCCAGCAAAGTCTGTGGTGGAAACCTCCAGCTGCATGGATGAAAAGATAAATGGTTTTACTTTCCACAGAAGGGATGGTCCAGTATGGGGCTAAGTAATTTTTACAGTGGTCGTTTAAAAAGTGGAGGACGGATTCAATTGATGTGCCGTTGAGCATCCCAAAGACTTCCCATCAGCCCTCGAGTAAAAGAGACAAAGGTCCCGACGGTGAGGAAAAAATAAATACATAAATAATAATAATATTAATAATAATAATAATAAAAAGTTTATCTTTAAACCTCTCAGTGTTGATCAGTTTTATATTGACCATATCATACCATACCAACTTTATTTTTAAAGCACTTACACACAACAGCTGAAAAAATAAAGTCTAAAAACATAAGACAACAAATAAAACAATAAAACTAAAAAAAACTGAAACATAAATATAAGAAAAATTTCTAATAATAAATAAGATCAATCTGAGTCAAAAGCTAATGAGTAAAAGTGGATTTTAAGATACATTTTAACCCTAAAATGGTGAGAAAATTTTCCTCTTTATAATCTAAAGTTTTATTAAAATGTAAAACTAAATAAATAATATTAACAATAATGATACTTTTAGTATATTTCCCGTTTATTACTAAGTGATATGTCCAAATTATTGTAGTTTAAAATGTGTCCACTAGGGGGCAGAAAACAAGCATATTGTGTTTAATAGGATTTAGAGCAAAGTTTTTACCATAAAGTGATGCAAAAGGTCTCATAAAATGTATCAGAAGTGATCCATACGGCATTAAAGGTTTAAAAGTAAGCAATGACGGCACCTGGTTGTTCCACATGACAGGAATTAACTGTGGCTGGTCACATCCCTTCTTGGTTTTCTGCCTTGTAGCAAATTCGTATTTAACTGGCAGTTTCTTCAGAATGGACAATGTATTAGTGAAAATTTAGATGTTTATAATAACATTTTTTTTGATGGTACAGCTTTTGGAAATCCAGTGGGTCAAATTGTAATGTTTATGTAAAAGGTAGTAAAGGCAGAAGAAGAAAAGTAAGCTTTTCTGCATCTTTCTTCTGCATTGATGTCAAGATGTTTTGAGCTTTGAAGGTTTCCATGTCATCACTCCAAATAATAATTCTAGATGGGTTTCAGGTCTGAACTCCAGATATATGCTGCGACTTCTCTGATGCAAACACCGTACCATCCTGTTTAATCTCTAGCTCCGATTCTTAAAACATGTATCCCCAAGAGTGACAACAATAAGGGTGATAGCATTGTGATGGTCTTGCTTTCTCGTCCCTCAGCCAGAGGCCAGACGAAGCGATCAAACTAAACCATTAGAAGAAACTGGGCAGCATCAGGTTATCTTAAAAAAACTTAGCTTGACAACATTGGACCCAACATGTACAACATACAGCACAAAGGTCAAAAAATGGTGAAAAAAAACTTTGTAAGGCTTCTTCTGAATCCCATACAGAATCTGCCACCCGGAGACCGAAAACAGAGACGTTTTTAGTTATTACAAGATCACTTTAAATGCTGTGATTAAGACTGAGAAAGGGTCTGAATGTTAAAGATTGCCAATTTCACTTTCATTTTTAGCCACTGGGTTATCTCCTTGTGGTGCTAAACCAGTTCCAGCCAGTAAAACTGATGGTCAAGGGGACAGGGATATGACAATGAGCTGCATGCATCATGCCACGTGTCTTGTACGCAGGGTACCATGTGTTTCATTCGTCTTACTCCCTTAAGATCCATCCTTGTGGTACATTTAAAGGATGCTAAGTTTCTTCATGGTGATGGGAAACAAGATGGTACAAGGAAGCAACGAGCATCTCTGAGAAGTATGCACATCAAGTTAGGATGTAAATTTGGCAATTTCTTATCTTCAAGTCATTAATTCAGCACTGAGAATGTATATTTTCATTTTTTTATTTAAGCAGTGACACTTCTGATCCTTTTTAAAATCCATACAGAACCTGGGTGTTTTACAAAGTGAACTAGTATTGAAATAAAAATGAAAAGGCAGTCTCACTTTTACTCTTCGGCCTCCCTCCTTCACTTCATCTCCTGTACAGACGGATATACAGTTGGCCGACATCACGTATCCATGCATTCAGCCTTTCCAACTATTTCTAGTTATTTTCATGCAAGTTTAGTCGAGTGCAGTTACTACGTGCCCACGATTTTATACACAAACAAGCAGATATTAAAACAGAGTGAAACAACCTTGTTTAGTCAGCAAACCACCTTCTCTTTTTATTATTACCGTTTCTACCTGAACAGCAATAATGCTGGATTGTAAACTGAGGGTAAATTATAAGGTGTGGATACCCTTTATCCTATCACCACTATCACACACACAATGCCAAAATTAACCACACTGAACCAGTCAAAACTCTGACTGAATTTAGTCCCACAGTTCCTCTGGCAATTTGTGAAACAAACCTGCTTTTCAATGGATTTATTCATCTTTAAAGACCTTGCTTGGATGTACCATTTAACGAGGCTTTTTCCAGGTTAGATGTGTTCCATTTGATGGTTAATTGGGGTGATAATTAAGTGCATAATCTCTTGAAAGTGTTGCAGGAAAGTTAATAACACTGCAGCTAGTGATACTGTGAGGCGTACTAATAGACTTTTGGGTTAAACAGCAGCAACTTCTTAATTACAAAGCTGAGACGTCTGTTTTCAAACTACAGAATATTTATAATTCTCAGCATCTTACTTTATAATGTTTGTATGCAACTGAGGGCTGATAAGAACATCATCAACTGTCTTCTCAATGAAAAAAGTAAATTTTGCAGTGACATTACAAACAGTTATCTTCACAACTTTGAACACAGAATAACTTCTCTAATGTAAAGTGAAACTGTTTGCCAGGCAGAAACAATTCTGGGTACCAGAATGATTACTGTATTAACTGTATCTTACAAGCTGCATCATTTAGTTATTCTCTCGAGATTTAGACGTCATTTTGGACTTAACTTTTCTGCTTGACAACATGCATTTCTTTTGTATGAATAGCACAAGAAAGTTGCAACTAGTCTTTTCAGCAAAGGATTTCTCATTCAAGACATATTTGCTTTTTGTACCACAGAAATTTCCAAGTTGTCCAGGCAGAACAAGCACATGCAAAAAATGATTGCTGAATAATTGGGGTCTGATGTGATTAACATAAAAGGTTAAATCACTATAGAGACAATTGTTTGTTTAATCTTGCTCATTATGAAAGCTTTTCCAGTCTTTTGTCCACCAGAGTTTTACAAATCAGTGTCTCAGAAACAATGTACTATTGATTTTTAAGAGCTAACTAAACGTGGCATCTTTGCAGGATACAGACGGGGAATCTCTGCAGCTTACATCCCAAACTACACATATGAGTATCTACTCTCCTCTGAAGCTTCTTGAATAACAAAAGAATGTAGCTTTGGAAGTATGATCTGGAGACATAGCTGCCTCTATCAGGTCATAATCTACAGTTACAGAAACAGTTTGTCTGTTTATTAGCACTGATGTAAGGCTTCCTGTGAGAAAGAGAACACGTTTCTCTTCTGTCCCTAGCACCACATTAGCAGGCTTTCTTCTTCCTATCTGTAATGCATCACACAGCATCTCTATCACACAGATCATCCTTCTCTCTCTCTGTCTTTGTCCTGCCATCTCTCTACCACCATGGTGCCTGAAGCTTATGTTAATGGCTTTAATGGCACACATGCAGCTGAACAAAGTATTTTAGGTGTAAAGAGCTTAATGGTTACATATATCATCTCATCCTCCTCTTGCTCTGCTCTAAGAACATACCTAAAGAGCTTTTAATGACATTCAGTCTACTTCCTTAGAATCTTCCAGTGATGTTCTCAACCACGTATGTATGTTCATCCCATCCACCTAAAGACTCATCAACCTAAATAACCCATCAAGGATCTGCATGGTAAAGGATTTACCCTTTCAAGGCAATAAGCATGAAACAGCACGTCTCGGTAGTAATGGAACCGAGCTGCGAGTCTCCAGTGTCAGAATGTCTGAATGAAGATGGAAACACAATCAAAGACTGTGATTTACTGTAAATCGTACAGAACTTCCCAAAAACTTGGTCTTTATCACATAAACCGCACAGGACAGACGGTTTATCTTACATTAGAGAAAACGAAATATAGAGTTTTAAAAACAAAACTAGATCCACAGCACAGCACATTTATTATTTAATAAATGTGCTGCAATTCATAAGTTTGAGTGATAACAATAATACAACAAAAGAAAAAACAACATCACAATGTTGTAAATTACCCAACACCAGTTATTAATGGCTGGAACTCTAGGGGGCGATAGTGCACTCCAACTCTAGTTGGATGAAGATGGATATGGGCAAGAAGAAGTCATTTTTAATTTAATCGTTTTTGATAGTTACCATCAGCCTAGCATTCAAACATAAAAACATTATTAAATCAATATTTTAATCCAACTGAATGACAATTTAGACTAAAGTTTGGACTAAAATTGAAGGAAAAGGTTATGATAGATCGGAAATATTCATGTTTGGCTACTAGATACAGAGATTGATCTCTAATAGCCGTGCTTGGAAATGTGTATATCATTTTAACATGACATGAAAATGATAAAAATGCATATTTTCCATTAAAAATAAAAGTTTTGTCTATTAACAAAAGGCCATGTGTGGGTTTGAATGTTAAAGTTATTATTTATGTAAGGTATTATCTAATGAAAATACATTATATAAAAAAAAAATTTACACTTAACACTTTCTGAAATAATTTTATAAAGAGTTAAAATGTATTATTATGTATTTAATGTAGCATAGTTAGGGTTATTTTCTACATTTGTGTGCATAGAAAATGAGGTTTAAGTCGGACTCCAGGCCCCCTCTCACGGCTCATCACTTTTCTGTTTGCAGGATGAGGAGGCTATTTTTCCTGCATCACGGCTGAGAGAAAAATCCTTCCTCAGAGGGTAAATTAGCAGCTGTGCGTTAGAAGGGACAGAGATTTAATTTGGGAGGGAAATGAGTTATTAAAGGCAGAAGATTGGCCCTGCTCATGCCAGATCAGAGGCAGTCACAGATAATGACCACTGTCTCTTTGCTTGTCCTCACATCCGTTGTCTCATCTTCAGAATGCAGATTTACGACTTTATTAAATAATCTTTTGTCATTTTCCAACAATTTATGTTGTATTGATCTCCCTCTGTCCTCTTCCTGTCCTTGTTGGAGTTTCTGGATGACTGTTTTCTCTTAAAACTGAGCTCATTATCGCAGCATAACTGTGGTGGGGATGTCAGTTTGCTTTGAAGTAAGGCCAATCATATTTAGACTAAAGGTCATATGTATATTTACTATTTAAATGTGTTTTTAATGCATCAGCTCACCTTGGTTCATTTACTTCTAATGGATATTATGAACACCCTCTATTGTTGTTATATAAGGGCTTGCTCATCCATGCAAGGTTCTAATGAACAATTACTCTAACAGTTCGACCTCTATTATATTATTTTTGATCATACTGGCAACCTTGGTGTAAGGTTGAAACCTTTTTAAAGGAATCAGTGATAAATAGAAGCATAATCAGCATTGAGGATGAACAAGAAAATTAAATATACACCTTAAACTTAATTGATAATTACTTTTCTGACTGTTAACATGTACATGTTGGCTATTTTGTCATCCTTTCTCCGTTTCCAAAAATAAGTCATAGTATTGAGTCTCAAAAGGCCTTTTCCCAGATGAGAAGCTGGGCTGATAACAGGAGAGGGATATATCAGGGAGTTGTGAGCCAAAGCCGAAGTCGATTGACTGCTTGGCTCATTGCTGCAAATGTAGAAAGAAAGCGGCAGCTGAGCCGGGGCAGTTTTATCGCAGCCTTAAATTCAGACAAGAATAGGTAGAGAGAAAAGGAAAATGGTGAAAAGGACCGAGTCATGCATATGGAGGCATCTCTGTTGCCTTCCGCTGCCTTTGTCTCATTTCGCATTCACTCAGAATTCAGCTCCTCCTGAGCCATTCAAGGAGCCCTCCCTTTGCTGAAGAGGTGAACTCAAAGGGGCTTTTCCTTCCTGGTGTTTTCTTTAGATCCCAGTGAAACTGCTCTGCTGTAGCTTCTAGGTGAAATGTGGCGGCGCCCCATGCAGCATACTGAGCTTCATGCAATGACACCTGGGGCCTCATTTCTAAAGCTGACATAGGTACAAAAACGGCGTACACCAAATATGCTCAAATTTTAGGATTTATTAAAACCAAACCTAGTGGGAGAATGTTCCTACCTCCACACAAACTCTGACCCTGGCGTACGCACAGAA
Source organism: Melanotaenia boesemani (assembly GCF_017639745.1). Lineage (NCBI taxonomy): Eukaryota > Metazoa > Chordata > Actinopteri > Atheriniformes > Melanotaeniidae > Melanotaenia > Melanotaenia boesemani. The sequence goes on from NC_055691.1 coordinate 36,126,312, forward strand.
TCTGGGAAAACGGGAAACTGCAACGGTCCAGAATAAAATCAAGGAAATGATGAGGTGGAGAGTCTGCTTCCAACATTTACCAGTCAGTAAAAGAAGATGCCAAAAGCCAGCTTTGGTCATTTATTCTGAGATCCAGCAGAGTGGGACAGGCTGGGGGTCTAGAAGTGATGCAAGAGCTTATGAAACACACAAGAGGTGGATTTCCTTTATTTGTTTATTTATTCTTATATAAGGCTTTTATCATTTTTGTCCCATTATCCGTCAAGACGGTCTCCATTTCCTGCAGCTCCTTGTCCACCTGGTTAATAGCGTGATGGTGTCGCTCTGCACCTGCAGGACTTCCTCTGAGGACATGGCTGCTGCAGTGTTGGGTGGAGTCTCTGGCCTCACCCTCTTCAACCACAGCTGCAGCCCCGCCCACCCACCTGGAACACCCAGGAACTAGAAAGAAATATTTTTTACCACTAAATAAGCAGCTACCAGTCTCAGATGTATCTGTACATATTTATTTTATACATGAAAACCAAAGACTACATTACCGGCATCATTTAGCATCTTTTCTCCAGAACGATCTACTGTGGGCTGCAGTGTCTTGCCTAAGGCTCCAGCTGGAAGGTGTTACTGTTCACCCCTGTGGGATTCGAACTTCGATCTCCCGCATGGCAGACGGATGCGCTACTGACTGAGATAGCCAGCCGCGTGTTTTGATGCCTCTGGCGTGTCTTCCCTTCTGACACTGCGATGACAACATCGCCACCTGCTGCCATTATTCTACCTTTCTGACCAGTAAAGCCCATGCAGTGCCCACCAATGAAACATTTTTACATTTTTCAACGTGGTCCATCAGGATCTCTGTCTCACACCCTGAGAAATTCTGCTCCTTCCCTCTTTTTGCCTCCTGAGCCATCATGGAAATGATGTGATGAATATGTATTACAGGTGTCCACCTTTTATAAATCTGAAAGTTGAAGTGAGCCACATTTTCTTTTTGCGCCGCAGACACTGCCTGTAGTTTGCTTTGCCAAGCACAGTTTTAAATGAGGCACCGGATGTTTTCCTGAGATGGTTCAGCCCTTCTTCAGGTGGGAGAAATATCCCTCCCTCAAACCAGATTTTAGCAATCAGGGTGACACATGGGTGAAAAAGTAGACGAACTTGGAGGATTTTATCTGAACTTTTTCTTCCTAAAGTCAGTTCAGAGTAAAACTCACCGCAGAAATAAAATAAATCAAAACTCCTTTACTGTACTCTCGCCACAGAGAAGGGATCCCATTTTCTACATCACACCATGCGGTAAAATGAGGTTCCACTTGATGAAAGTCAGCATTTCCATGATCACACATTACGATGAAAAGTAACTTTCCTTCTGGAGGAAGACTAATATTGAGCTTATGTGCATAAAGACCATCACAAAGTCATTTTTTAGGGGCGGGACTCAGACTTTCTGGTACCTGTCTGTGGTTGGAGTCTGGCCTACAGCTGACACATTTTTAGTTTGGAGAATCTACGAGGACATGGAGGTATAAACCAACAGGGGAGCAAATGAATCAGAACTTGAACATTAAAAAATCTCTTTCTATTTAAGGTAATTCAGTAATGAACCCCCAAATATGAGCTGTTTATTTGGTAAAATCATTTAAATAAATTATTAATAAAAATTCTGAATTATTTTAATAAAGTGATTTATTTATGTTCAATTTATTTCCATTTAATGTCATGGTTTATTGTTTCTAGTTTTGTGAGTCTGATTAGTTTTATTTTAAGTAGTTTAACGTTTCACAACTTAAGGTCCAAATAGTGTCAAATTGTGCCAACATGGTCATTTGGAGACCAGGCCTAAACTGTTTCTGCTAAAATCTCTACTTATGTTCTGCTTCTCTTGATCAAAGTTTGCAGAGACAAGATTCACATATTTAGAGCTACGCAGCATCTTTCTAAAGGAAAAATCCTCCTCTTCCTGAAAGTCTTTCTACTTTTTAAGCAAGCTTCTACTTGTTTAATTTGTGCATATGAGACATCTTCATTTATTCTTCACCTCTGACTCATATTCTGATATTTAAACACCTCAACAAATTTCACAAATCTTCCTTTACTATGCCTCAAAACGTATTCAGATAAATCTTGCGGTTGCAGAGATATACGCGATTATAGGTACGCATATTACAGCATAGGCCAGAAAAATAGGCACAGGGCTCAAAGGCTAAATATGAATAATATTTAGAAAACTGGTTTGTTTAACTATTTTAATCAGGTTATGTAATTTTTCAGAAATATTTCAATCTTTTTAATATAGCTAAAGGTTGTGATTCCCCTCTCAGAGTTGAACTTTTTCTTCTATTTCTTTAATCAGCTCCTCTTTGAAACACCCACTGGGAGAAGAGGCTGTTATCCTGCTCACATCTGCTGCAGCTAGCATCAAAAACTTGAAATTTTCTATTGCAATAAAATGAAGCTGTGGAAGTGGGCTGTCATGGCGGAAGAACAGCTGTTGCAGACTCTTACCACGGCTCCGTGAGACTTCCTGTGAAAGCAGCTGGGAGTGGATGCGACTACTTTACTGCAAGGTGAAATCACAAGTTCGCTGCATCAAAGCTACAGTAGTTACAGAAAATTTCTTTAGCCTTCTTCAGACAAGAGCATTCATGAGGTGCTTTAGTCATGAGACAGGGTACATGGCACGTCAGTGTTATCCATCATTTAGTCAAAAACTTTACTCCAAAAATTTCTCAACTTTCAGACAAAAAAACAACACGATAAAAACTTCCTTTGATTCTCAAGCTTTAAATATTTCTAAAACCACAATGAATAAATCTCCCTCAGAGGTACTGAATTTTAACATGGGTTGAACCTAAAAGTATTAGAGCAGCTTTGGCTTTATGGAAGAACAGGACTCAGCCAGAAAACAGCATTTATGGTAAAGATCTCATTTTTGAAAGCATAGAACTGGTTTCAGCCCCGGGTGGGGCAGGGGTCCTCGGCTTTTTAGGATTTCCATGAAGGGGGAAACACTTGTATTAAAAACAGTGCATATAGGTGCGTCTTTAAAAGAGATTTAAAATGCTCAGTTGATTGTGCACATGTAATATGACGGGGCAGAGCGTTCCAGAGCCGGGACCTGATAGAAAAAATAGTCTTTGTATGACAAAAATCAGGCTGTGGGATGTGCACAGTTCAGAGCTCTGAAAGGTAAGGGGTGCGATGCCATCCAGGCACTTAAAAACAAGCAATAAAATCTTAAATTAGATCCCGCAAGTAACAGGAAGCCAGTGGTGGGAAGCCAGTATGAGGGTGATATGGTCCCATCTTCTGGTTCCAGACAGAAAACCATCTGGACTATCCACAGCCGGTGGACGGAGGACTGGTCCAACCCATAATACAGAGAACTGCAGTAGTCCAATATACACCCACCAGCCACTTTATTAGGTGCACCTGTTCAACTGCGTGTTTTTACTAATAGCTAACCAGCCAATCACGTGGCAGCATGTAGACATAATGAAAACGACTTGCTGGAGTTCAAACTGGGTATCAGAATAAGGAAGAAAGGGGATTTACATGACTTTGAACATGGCATTGTTGTTTCATATTTTAGAAACAACTTGACTGGGTTTTTCCACACACAACTACCTCTGAGTTATCTTTATAGATATAGATAGATATAGATATAGTTAACGATCCAAACAAGGGACTTATCCAGTGAGCAGCAGTCGTACGGACCAGAATGCCTTGCAGATGGTGTCGTTCACTGCAACACTTCAGTTGTTTTGTTGTATTTTCAGTGCAGTGGCTCAAAATACAGTCCAGGGTGTACTCTGCCTCTCGCTTGCTAGTTGCGGGGACGGGCTCCAGCTTTCCTGCAACCCTGAACTGGACTAAGCAGTATTTGTGTATTTCCCTTTTAACACTGAGTGTACCGAGTGTGTGCAGACAAGAAGACCTGCTTGTGCTGAACTGAAGAAATGTTGCTGAAAATCAAGCTGGACATGTTTCAGAGGTTTTCTCAAGAATGCAACCGTGTCAGAGTTTAAGAGCAGAATGGGAAAAGTGGTTGGATGACAGGAAGACAACAGTAAGTCAACTAGCCACTGGTTCCAGCCAAGATATGCAGTGTAGCATCTTCTGATGCTGCTTCCAGCAGGATAATGCACCATGTCACAAAGCTCAGATCATCTCCACCTGCTTTCTAGAACATGACGATGAGTTCACTGGACTCCAACGGCCTCCACAGCCACCAGATCTCAGTCCAGTAGAGCAGCTTTGGGATGTGGTGGAACGGGAGATTCTCATCATGGATGCAGCCGACAAACCTGCAGCAACTGTGTGATGCTGTCATGTCAATTCGGAGAAAACCTCTGAGGAAGGTTTCCAACATCTGGCTCAATCTCTACCACAAAGACAAATGGAGGTCCAACCCAGTAGCAGCAAGACATATCTAAGAGTCCAGTGAGTGTAAGTCTGCACTGTGTAGTGATAAAACTCTCAGCTGGAGAGTAAATGCATAAGATGCACCCATGTGCACACGGTAACATACTGCATGTTTACGGGCCTTAGTTTTAGCTTCTTGGGTGTTTGTGAACTACTTGATTAACGCATATCAGACAACAGTTATGTCTAAGTTTTGCTGCTAATATATCAAGACAGCATGCAGGTGAGGTATGAAACAGGATAGAGTTCCCACTTCTTTTAACAATTTACATATTTTAATAGGCTGCTTTTGCCTGCCTGTACTGTAAGCAGGTAAAAAAATAATATGTAAAGCTAATTATCTGTTTGAATTTTATAGCTGTAGGGCAAATATAAAATTTCTTTTACTTATAATAAAACCCTGGAGGGTGAATGGTTTGATTGTAGAGACGCTCTGGTTCAGTCCTTCACTCCATGTCAGAAATGAACAAGATACACAACAATCCACACAACACGGGAGTTTTGACGATGACTTCAGGGGTAAATGAAGAATAATAATGTTTTACGTTTTGCAGATTTATAGAAAAAGATGCACACATTTCTTTTCTGTGTGGAACACGGTAGCCTGTGTAGACTTAATATCTGACACTAAGCAGTAGCGTTGTTCATGTAATGATATCAGTAAAGATGTTCATGCAACTCCTCTGAAAAGACCAGTGTTAGTGATTTATTATACTCTATTACAAGCATACATCAGCATAAATGTTCCAAAAATAGTAAATTTCTTGTTTTTTTTTTGTTTTTTTTTTATAAAGAATCTATCTTCTTCGTTTAGATTCTTGGATTTTACTTGGTGTGGATTTTAATCCCAGAGTCACTGATGTGAAATGTTCCTTGTTACATGAAAATAAAAGGAGCGCCGGGCATTTCAAAGAAGACATAAGAAGATAGTCTTAGATAGAAGGTGAAAACAAGTGGATGAGTGGAAAGAGGAGATAGAAAATGATCTTTCATTCAGCTGGCCATCAAGCAGGATAAAAATAATCCTGCTTCTAACACTGAAAGTGTCACAAAGGCTCCCCTTGGTGTATTGTGGTAAAACCTACCATCTAAGCCCCCTCGGTGGAAAACTAGGCTCAGCTTTCTTTTCTTTTATATAGTATCCTATACTTCATCCTTACAGAGATAAATTGTAGGCTTGGACCTGAAGTATACCATCAACACAGAAGCCATGTGCTTTTACTTAAAAACTAATAACTTATTCAATTAATAAATAAATAAAACAAAGGAAAATCCTTCAATATGTGTGGAATCTATTAAAAATGAACATCAGTAAAAGTGATTTTAAAAGATAGATGAATGTTATAGGTGATGGAATTTTTTAAAAGCCGACAGTTCTGGCCAATTAAAATCACGTAGCCATGACATCATCATTAACGCATGGCCTCCACCCACACCAGAGCTTTCTTTTAAAGGTTTTGTGGGCTCTAGTGGATTTTACTGTAGTAGGTTGAAAAGAAAGGGGGCCGGAGAGCGACGAGGTGAGATGTAGTAAAGGGCCCAAAGGTGGGAATCAAACCTGGGCCGGCCATGTGGAAGAGCTGAAGTCGCTGTCCCACCAGGTGAGTTAAAGTCTGCCCCATACAAGCGTTTAGCTACAAGAACGTCTTTGTAACAGTTTGTTTACTGAGTGCTCATCAAGCTGAACCGCTGGAAGCTAGCTTCCCAAACAAAGTGAGCATTTCACTTTGTGGTCCAGCTGAGTGAAAAACAGCATTGCTGCTTCTGCTTCCGACCCTCCCCATGGGGAAATGATTCCTCCTGGACCAAAGCTGCAGCTAGCTTCTGGGTTCACCTCCTTCATTTCACACAACATAGGGAAAATAGACATGGGACTCGGCTTGTAACCAGAAGGGTTGTGCCATTTATTGCTGAAGCTTGTAGAAAAACTGGACATTAGCTGCTAAACAGCTATGGTTTACTACTCCAGTCACATGCTCCGCTCAGACATGCACTCACTGCATCTCTGTCTGCTGCCCCCACCTCCCAGTGTAAGCGCTCACTCTTAAAGGGACCATGCCACTCGTATAACACAGCGACGAAAACATTAGTTCTGGTTTCTACTTCTGTACATAGTAAAAAATAACTCCCTTCCTGCGTCAAACTGAAAATTAATTCATTATTAAATAGGTCATGCACATGCAGATCATTATTTTACATCACACATGATATACTTCTATCATTTCATCTGTTATATCTATTAGGGTTGAGTGTCACAGTAATACCACTTTTTTTTTCCAAAATGAGTTTAAGTACAGATACTTACAGTTGAGTACTTGCCAATATCAAGTATCAAAACGAGTACTAATAAATGACATTACACTTTACTGGTAAGGAGTGTGCACCAGATTGTCAGATGAAGGATGGAGTGGGTAATGGTGTGGTATTTGAGTAGGGTCGTGCTGCAGCAAGCTCTAAATGTAAGGCTGGAAAACTGTCAGAATTTTCAGAACCAAGGAGGAAAAAGTGTTTTTTTAGTGGATTCGGTTGGTTGATAATTCCAAATATGGATTTTTAATACGGGATGAGTAAAAACTTAGTTGTTTATGCATAAAAAAAAATTCCACAGATGACTCTCTTTGCATTAACTTGTTGATTCTGAAAACCCTAGTTTTATTACACTGGTATCACATTCTGCACTATCGGAACACTTTTACGGATAACGACTACGAGTACACACACAGTATCACACCGATACCCAATACTGGTATCACTGCATCCCTAAAATCTACGCCTGTGAAGTTTAAACTATTTCTACATACACCATACCATACCATCTTTATTTATAAAGCACATTATATAAAACAACAACGTGGCTGACCAAAGCGCTGACATTAAACATTAAAACCCTAGACTGAAATTTAAAACAATCTTATAAAAAGGAAACAGACAGGGACACTCTTACAGAAAAAAACCAAAAAAAAAACCAAATAAAAACAGCTAAAACCAACCAAAGAAAACATCATTAAATATCTAAACAGCGACTGTCCCAGCCTCACTCTGGGTTAAAGGCCAAAGAATAAAGGTGTGTTTTTTAACCAGATTTAAAACCATGAGCCTGTCTGATGTGCTGGGGAAGCTCTTTCCATAGCTTAGGACCCAAAACGGAGAAAGCACCATCACCTCTAAGTTCCTTGGAGGTAGTCTGATCTGTTGACCTGAGGGAGCGAGACGGCACATTTGGCTGCAGCAGGTCAGACAAATAAGAAGGAGCATGGGAATTAAGAGATTTAAAAACAAATGAAAAGTATTTAAAATTAATTTGCAAGTGCACAGGAAGCCAGTGAAGGGTTGTTAGAACCTGAGTGATGTGCTCTCTTTTCTTTGTACCTGTTAAAAACCGGGCTGCAGCCTGGCTACGCAGCCTGGCTAACTCCTGCCACAGGTGAGCTGCAGTAATCCAAACGGGATGTGATAAAAGCATGTATTAAAGTTTCCAGCTTACGCTTGGATACAACAGGTTTTATTTTAGACAGACACCTGAGATGGAAAAAGCAGGATTTGTGTGTTTATAAACTGATGTTTCTGTGTCAGTCCAGAGCAAGGCCAACTTCATCATCCAGTTCCATCGGTTGGTGCTGCTCCATAGACTCCACTATGACCTGGGCATGAGACACAGATGTATTTTCTGCTCTTAGAAAAGTTCTGCCTTGAGATTCACTTCAAGTTCATTTTTAACATGCAGATTAATTATTTAAGGACATTAAAGAAGGATCAGGAAATCTTTTGTTTTCCTCAGAAAACATAGTCTGACCTACATGGTGGCAAAAGTTAAACCATTCTCTGCCCAGTTTTTTAGATTATCAAAAAAAGCTATTTTAAGAGCTCAAGAGTGAGAAGAAGACATGCTTGCAAAATACAGGAGTGTGTGTGTTTGTGTGTGTGTGTGTGTGTGTGTGTGTGTGTGTGTGTGTGTGTGTGTGTGTGTGTGTGTGTGTGTGTGTGTGTGTGTGTTGGCCTGCACTTCTAAGCAATGACTTCTGTATTGGCTTCTGAACCTCCATCATTATATTCTAACAACTCGGTAGCCCATTCCAGTACATTCCCCTCTTTTGTAGTCAGGGTCGCTCATTTTGGAAGACAATACTGCCGGACCGGTTCTGCTGAAAGCGCTGCTGACCTTGTATCAAGGCAGGGTGCATTAGCGGTTGTGGCATATGCCTCAGCAGGCGGCAGAAAGGCTGAATTAGCAGCAGTAATGCCCCCAGGCTCAGCACCAGGGCACTCACTGTTTAATCAGGTTATCTGGGAGAGGGGCACAGCAGGATGTCTGATAGGGTTTGAAGAAGTTTAAAAGAGGACAGCTACACAGTGACTCAGTCCTCTGAGTTGAATGATCCTGACCTGGAGGAAGGTTTTAGAAAAAGGGGGAAAAAAAGAAAAACTAAAGAAAAGAAACCAAACTTTCTGAAGTTTACCCACATTTGAAGCAGCATTTTGAAGAAGTAAAACCCATCAAATCTAACAGTTTTATGAGGATATTCCTTTTCTAATTACTTCATGTGTTGCAGCTGAAGAATATGTTGCAACCATAGACAATTCTGCATGTGTAATAACAAATTATAGACCATAATAACAAGTTATAGACCACAGGCTTTATCAGAGAAGTGCAATGGTGTGTGACCCCGCATTGGCTTGAAAGCGTTTCATTTATTTCTTAACGGCAGGGGCTATTATGACAGCTCGAGGTTTGTTTGCTCAGAGAGAAGGTGGTGGTGGTGGTGGTAGTGATGGTGTGTAAATCAATGTCTGTGTGTGTGTGTGTGTGTGTGTGTGTGTGTGTTCTTTATCTCTTGCCCACATACAGGGTCTAAGTGCACATCAGGCCTGTTTTCCTGTGTGCAGGGCAGCATATCCTGCTCTCCAAAGCCCAGGAAATTACAGTCCACCCAAGCAGAAAACAGGAGTGGGATTTGGAAAACAGGCTTCACCTGTTTCAAGCCTCGAGCTCATGAAGTTATCCTTTCTGTAAAGGAGGAAGGCTTTAGATTGCTACATACAGTAAAACAGAAGTGTATGGGGCTGTGTATGTTGGTAATGGTATCTAACATGACATTTTTGCTGCCTTTGGATATTTTGTAAGCTGTCTCTCTTTTTTTTATCACACATTCACATTTTTTTATTTATCATATCTGTTTATTATTTGTTTACATTTGTTCTTTTCTGGCTTTCTTTCTTTGAACTGCAGCAGCTTGAAACATCACTGCGTTTAATTTGAAAGTAAACATGGACCCTGTGGCCCCCACATGATGTACAAAAGCACAAGAGTACCCACAAATATATCATAAAGACAAGAAAATAACATCAGTGGTGAAAGCAACACATGTGGATGCAACAGCCGATAAAAAATAAATGATTTATGATTTTACAGAGTTCATTGTCACACCGCCTCTCGTGATGAAAACACACACTCTGATGCTCTAAACTCTTAAATTTGATCAGATTATTTTCACTTAATTAATTCTTATCTTGGCTACCTCTAGATTAGCTTTGCAGCCATCATAACTCCAGATAGGTTAGAATAATTTCAGAAAGAGGGGCGACTGTTTCCTCCAGGAACCATGTCCATCAGTACAAGCGTTTATTGGGAAAGTGTCTTCTGATTGATCACACTGCAGAAGAGGTTAGCAGAGGGGTGGGGGCTGTTAGATGCTGAGATTTTTGAGATTTGTTGATGCAATGCATTTTATGAGACACTGACCTTCCTAATGTAAGACGCATGGGTACAGCATCATTCCTGATGAAAATAAATTACTAAGTTTACTTGGATTAATTATTTAGTCTGTAATACTTCTTGGAATCAGTATTTTCCTAACTTTTATTTTTTTCTATTTGGGGTCCCAACGACCTGTCTGGAAAACAACAGAATTTAACCTGAAATATGTTTTTTGAGTGATAAATCCTGCAGGTATTCAAGCTTATTTTTACATAATTATTATTATTTTTCTTTTTAAAGCACAAGCCAACAGTACTTCTCCTGCTTTTGTGGAGTCATGTCTGGTTAGCTGATGGTCTAAGCCAAAGATGGGGACTCGGACTGGGACTCAGACTCGACTTGCACTCAAAAGACTTGAGACTCAACTCGGACTCGTGATTTAATTTTTAATGTTTTTTATTCCATGGTTTTCTCTCTGTCTGATTTCATGTCTGCTGTCACTTCCTCAGACGTAACGCTGACGTAACCTCCTACGAACTAAACAGAGAAACAACGGCGGCCCTGGTGAACACATGTGCTGTTGCTAACCCTGCCCCGGTGTTGTGCTGCGGTAAATCATAAAAGTTCCACATTCAATACATACAAAGAAAAGAAAGGAAAAAAAAAAAAAAAAACACGGCAAGATGATATATAAAAATATTCATCTCTTTCTGAACTCTTAGCAGAAAACAAACAGACAGAAGGAAGTATTGAATAAGCAAAAAATGCAGTAACTGTGAGGAGTGATTAACAAAATAAAAACATGCACACATTGTGAGATCGCTCCCTTATGCTTCAGGGTATAAGGATACAATTCTGCAAAGTCACCAAATTAAGCAATCGTTGGAATTATGCATCTGCAAAAATGAAAAGCCTGAAAGAATTAATGCCCATACTGGCAGACATTTTAATGCATATCCAAGAAAACCTGCCCTGAAATGCTTTAACAAGCATCTTTCTACAGTATGTGTTTAGTGTCTGAAGAGGGGATTAGTAGGCATGATTTGATTTTCATTAGAATGAATGTAGCAACAGAGAGAAAACAAATATGGGGAACGTTTGGGGCAAAAGAGAAAAAAGAGAAATCCCACATTTCCACATGAATAGCAACACGAAGAAATTCATTCTTAATGGAATCTTAATCTTTCCAATGCACATAACTGATTGACCAGAGGCTTTTTGTTTGTTACCATTAGCATGAATCATTTTATTATATAACACTTCTGCCTGGAATGTAAACATATTATAAACAGAAGTAATTCACATGTGTAAGGACAATAAAAAACAACACTGTTGAATTCTGTGTGTTAATAATGGATGTTTCTAGAGGCTGGTGATGGGGAAAGGAAAACACAAACATGATGAATAATCAAGGTTTATTATAAAAAGTCTGGGATCTAAAACATCTGCAGAATCTGAGGAGTCCTAAAGCCAGTACTAGAAATTCCACTGACCTACAGCATCATCCGGTAGAGAGCAAAGACTTTCACATCTGAACCAGTCATGAGACTTGCATACAAGGGACATGTGATACCCCAGTTCAGAAACACACCAGTTCAGAAACACAACAGTTCAGAAAGACAACAGTTCAGAAACACACCAGTTCAGAAACACACCAGTTCAGATGTATTTGATTATAAACCTGTGTAATGCTGAGGATCAGACACTAGCAGCTGTACTGTCTACAGTACTGCAACATAACCAAAGAAGACATGACCATTACGATGACGACGACGATGACGATGACGCTGACGAGGGTTTCTGACCTCAGATAGGCATCATGTTAACAATGAGAGGTTATAACCAGAGTGGCCAAGAATGCCACAGGTGGAAGCTTACATTACAGAAGTCATCAAACACAGGCTAGAAAAACTTTTTACTTTTTATTATTTTTTTTGGTTTGACAGCCAAAGAAATCTTTAAAGTGACAGTACTGAATACTTTTTAAAGCTGAGATATCTAAAGATCTAAATTTCAAAACAGCAGTCATTTCAAAGCTTTGCCTTTCTAGAGTTGAGATTGATCCTCCTAAGGCTTTTTTCTTTCTGAGCGAGCCTTTCCTTTTGTTGCTTGACGGACAGAATATGGGGAGGACAATATGGTGCCTTTCAGATCCGCTGTCAAAGGAAGGATTCGTTTCAAGGCACAAGCTGCAACTCTGGGCTCTGAAGCACACGGGCAAAGCAGCCGCACCAAAATAAAAGAAATGCAATTTTACATAGCAAAGCTTGCATTTCTCCACCAAATACAGAATCCATTAGGAAACAAAAATCATCCCCAAATCTGAATAAAAGTTTTAGTTTTTGTGTTTCATCTACTGGAACTGACTTTTTATGCAGTTACAGGTTGAAATCACAAATAAATACTATAACTTGAACTTAAAATAACACATTGCATTGCCTGCATCTGCATGGTCCTTAAAATCAGCACCTCCAAGGGAAGCACGTACAAATGAATCACCACAGTTATTGTTTTGATGACCTGGATTACAGAGGGTCATACCTCTACCTGTGTAAACAAGGCTGTTCTACGTCTCCACTCCTCTAAGCCAATTAGAGTTTTTCCCCAGCACTCTCTACCTGAACGAAGCTTGTCATAACCACAGCGATAAGCCCCCTACTCCTCCCCGCACCTTCCGCTCCGTTTTCCATCTCATTAACATTTATTTTCACAGTAATTGAGCTTAATAAGACAATAATGTCTGACATTAAATCTTTGTGAACATGCGGCCCAGCTGATCACTGTGTGTGCTTGTTCCTCCTCAGCAAATGTTTTCCTTTGTCGGATTTGCTGTGTTAGTCCCGCTTGGCTCTGTGGTTCCTGTAATAGTCTACTTAGGACTCACAGTTTCCATCTGTTTTGAGCTGAACTCTTGCTGACGTTAAGCCGCAGTTACACCGTGCTTTCTTTAAATGCATCTCACAAAGTTTTTGCATAGTTTGAGCTATTTCACTGCAACAGTATGTGCAACAACTCCCACTGCATTCAGATACCAAGACAGTCAACTTCACTGATCTTAAAGCCAGTGGTGGTATCATTTTGATATACAATGACCTTCTGCAGTGAGTAGTAGTACTTTTATTTGCCAGAAGTAATCAATCATCATCACACTGTACAAGTGGGAGGAGAAGGAAAGAAGGGAGTGGGATGAAGCAGAAAGAATATCCAATACAACCTTGGTAATCTTTACAGCAGAGCATTGATTGTATTGCTTTATAATGACAATGACACTTAAGGAAGTGCCCGTGCCTTAAACACATCTGTCAGTATGCCAGGCAGCGTCTTAATAAAGGATTACCAGAAGGTCTGTATTGAACAGCTGCCAGCGGTGCGGACAAGATGTGAGGAGCTGCCCACTGAGAAAAGACAGATGTGATCTATAGTGTGTCTGTAGTACCACCCTCTGCACATGCTAAAGTAGTGCTTCTAGCAGATTCTCCTGATCCATTAATGGACTTGAATTTAACAAACAGCTTTTAAGTTATAGAGCTGCAATATACTGATGACCTGTCCAGGATTTCCTGCTCGTCACCCCGTAGAGGCTGGGATGAGCTCCAACCCGCCTGCATTAGAATAAAAAGGTATAGAAAATAAACTGTTTGTTCACAAGTACAAAGAAAACAAAAGATGAGATACTGTCTTTGCCACCCCTAAACAGGAAATAAGTGTAAGCCACCTGTGTCGCAGAAGTACTGCAGGTACTCCTGAAGTATCAGAGGCTTCAGCTTCTGGACAGGAATTCCCGGTTTGCAGTGTCAGGACTTTTGTTTTTGGATACTACATAAGCAAAATAATTAGCAAGAGTCGTACAGGTAGAGGATAAGCATCTTGTACTTTTATCCTAACGTTAACTATTTTGCCATTTTTCCCTGAAATGATGTGGTAAAAGTAAAAAATGTGGATAAAAGATGTGCAAAGAGATGAATAAGGAGCTGAAAATGAGTATTTTCTCTGGTACTGAGGCTGCAGCCACAGTCCTGAGTCTGCACAACAGATTAGCAGCATCCTTCTTTGAGTCTCCTTCACTTCAAGCCCTCTGGCAGAGTCGGAGAAAACAAAACAACCGGACTCTGGACTGGAGAGGTTGGTATGTGGTTGAGTTGGCATCTTAAAATCAGTCTGAGGAGTAAAAAAGAGTCCCAGAATCCATCCTGGCCGCTGAGGAGTCGTCACATGCAGTTTTACGAGCAGCTTTCTGCTTTTTTTTCTGAACAACAACACCTCCACTAATTTCTTTCTCTCTTTGTGTACTCTGACTTTTGTTTCCTATATAAATCCAAATCCTTTCTACACACAAAAACTGAATTTCTGAGAAATTTCACATAGCACCATTTTCAACTACAACTTCTGCACGTTAATTTACAAACTCAGAGTATACCTGGGAGTAAATCGGTCTCGTGTTTCGGTTTTTACGTCTGAAGCAGATTCTGGCCTCTGGCAGTCGTCAAAATCTATATTTAAAACTGGTGATTAAAATCAGGAATTTATGTAAAAAATGTATGTGTGAAACTGATATTTGTCAAGTTATTAACATTTCTGTGTTACTACTTTGACTCATCTAATAATATCAAAAGAAAAACTTGGTGATTTGGTTCCATGTGCCCAGCATCACTGTTGGAGATCTTAGCTAAACATGCTAACATGAAGGTGAAATAAATTTGATTTGACTTGATAAACACAGACGGGAGTTTTTACCCTCAGTCTGCTTTCCTGCTTGATAAAAAGTGGCTTGGTTAAAAATATAGTTTATTCTGTAATTATGCAGGTTGATCTGGTAAAACAGTTAACTTCATGCTAATGCTGCCACACTAATAAGTGAAACTGTCAGCATTGATGAATATGTTTAATAACTATGTTAATGTTGTCTGCTGGACCTGTCTGTTTGTTGTGTGTTGCTATGAAATATTAAACTTGTAAAACTTATTCATGAGTGCTGACATTTACATTTATCATGTTTGGGTCTTAGGCCAGCACATACCTGTCTTTTTCTTCCAAGTCAAGCACATTCTTTTTAAGCAGGGCCTTTATTGGGTGACACAAACTTACAATTCATCATTTAGCTGATAATCCCAAAAATAAGTGGTTAAAGAATTTTAATTTAAGGAACTCCTGATAAACAATGGAGTGATGGTACAGGACCAAAAATATGATTTTCTGACAAACTCTGGAGAGATTTCCTTCATTTTTTTTTCTTTTCATGTTTCTCATTAATCATTTTTTCTTCAAACAAGGTAAAACTTATGAGTTTAAAAGAACAATTTATATCCATATTCAACTAAGTCTTCACACTGTATATTTCAGATTGTACATCACACAGCACGACATCCTGATTGGTCCATCAGTCAGTGGCTGGTAGAGAGACGTGGCACAAAGCAGCATGGACGGCCGGTGGGTGGTTAATGACAATAAAACTTTTCCACCTGCTAAAACAAAATAATATATCATATTTGTTTTTATTTCCCATTTAAAAACTGCATGGGACTTTCCACAACATTCATTTCAAGCCCAGAAATCTGCCACACACAAGCTAGAACATGCCACCAGAAACATCTTGTAGCTGCTCCATGAGATGTTAGGATGTAAAATCAACTTTAGCACTGCCTCAGCCACAATAGAATGATCAGATGAATTTCTTAGAAAGTGACTGCAGCAGACTCACAAGGTAAAGCTGGACTGAGACTATTTCCTGGGAACTGGCCTCTCCTCATCTGTATAACAAGTCATGTAGGTGGTGCTGGGGAAACTTATACCAATAGTTTACTGCTTGTTGCAGAGCAGAACAGTATATCAGAGGCATAAAAGGCCTTTTACCTCCTGTTTCATGGCCACACTTCTGCACAGCTCCATACAACCCCGTTCAACGCTGGATTTATTAGATCTCATGTGAAGGTCTGACAACTTTCCTATGATATCAACAATACCATAACATTCACAGTTCAAAATGCCCTACACACAGCAGAAGGAGAGACAGAAGACAGCAGAGCAGAGGGGAAGTGTTGGTTTGTTTGCGTTGGTTATTCTCTAACTCTGCCTTTCACAGCCACTTACGTGAACCTGTGTTAACAAACACACATGGAACAGATCAGATAGAACAGATATTTGACTTAAAAAAAGCTTTGCTTTAGTTCAATTCACTTTGCTTATAAATGCCTTTGGAGCAATGGGTATTTTAATCTAGCTCTGAATATTTCATGTCTCATAGCCCACACAGACCATTAGACTCTAAGGGAAAGGGGACGTCCTTAATGAATACCCAGCGAGAGCCACTGGGCACTATAAAAGAGATACAGCCGCTTTTCTGCAGTCCTGGACCACTGAAAAGCTGAATTTGATAGCAGGCTCTTTTTTCTAAGCTCTGACTGGGACATGGGCTTACGTTCTCTCTTTGTAATACAGATTTAGGGAAGATGCCATAGACTGGTCAAAAAAAAAAAAAAAAAGAGCGGGGTGACTACAGTTAAATCTGTGACCATTTGTGATCAAACTGAACATAAAACTATTTAAAACTGATTTCTAGAAAGCAGGATCTCGTGTTCTGTGTTGTTTGTGTCCATGGAGCATCGCTGTGTTTAATTCTAACGATAATACACTGTAAACTAATTTCCCCAAATGACAGATAGATTCAGACACATAGATAAATGAATGCTGAGACGTTTAGAGCTCATAAGATGAAATGAAATGTTGGTCCCGAGGCCGGGGGCCTTAGGAAACAACAAGGTTGATTCAGCCCTTTGAATAAATCCGCCTCATCTTGAAGCAGACCTGGTAAACATACGCAGTATGTGGCACGTTCTGACTGGTTGAACTTAGTTTCTATAAAACTAGATTGTTTTCAGAGTCTGCATTAATTTATCTGTTTAAGTTCCACTTATTCAACATTTTCCATTTTTCCATTAGTAAAATCTTCTTTTCCTTCTACCATTTTTCCTTACTTCATTCATCGTGGCATTAAATATCTTTTCACTGAGACAAACAGAGCCACATTTAGCACAGTAAAATCTTCATGAGAAGGTCCCCAGATCCTTATTTATTGCTCTTCTCCCTTTTTTCTGGTCCTTTTCTTCCATTGTGTATGAATTTTACCCCCAATAAACCTAATTTCTCTAAGTTGTTACAATACAAAGGAATATTTATATTTTAGAAATGGAAAGGTGCTTAGAGGGAGTCTGTCTGTGTGGTTTATGTCAATCATTTATTTATAAGTCAAAAATGTCTAGAGACTTTATGAAGTTTCTGCCAAAAGTTATTATGGGAAAAAACTTTAAAAAAGGTCTAAATTAACCATAAAGCTGAAACAATGAAATGTGAGAATAACTCTATAAAGAATCTAAGGAGTGCCACCAAGAGATGAGCATGATGTAACTGCATGACATAAAAGCCCCTGCAGACCCAAACTTTAGATGTATTCTACTCTTATAACTTCCATGTAAAACTCAGGTTACTGGAGATTTAATCAGAGGTGGCTTGTAAACAGCAACACTTAATGCAGCAACTGCTCATGCTGATGTACTTCCAGTTCAGCAGCGTTGAGTTGGAAGGTCATTTTCTTCATTATTACCGTCTCAAACATCTCGTAAAGAGTCTGACTCTTCACAGCCGAATGATGGTGGTGCTCACAGATTAAAATTCACGAGACCAAACAACCTTGGTCTTGCTTCTGTGTTTCCTCACGGTCAGAGTGCGACTTCCAGCGGTTGAAGGGTTAACCCTGTTAGGGCCCATTCACACCAGCCTTTCTGATCCGAATCCTAATCTGTTTGCTGGGAAAGTCTGCTCTGTTGGGGACTTGATGAGTAAACCAATTCTGATTTGAATCAAAGAAGGGAACTTGGTTCGCCTACAAATGTGAATCTCAGTCTCCTTCAAGCGGAATAAATACGTGAAGTGGACTGAAAAACAAAGAGCACCGTGGGTTCAGCACACAGCATCGTGGGTAACAAAGCTTTTGAGGAAAATCGCGTTTGAAAGACCCTCCTGAGCTGATGAGGATGTGCTCATAGTCAGATCAGTACAGAATGCTTTTTTACTGTTAATAAGCCATCACAAAGTTCAAAATAAACATTTTTTAATTTACCGTATGTCTTTTATCAACATCCAAGCTGCAGCTTTTTGAGTTCCTGATATCAAAATTAAACATTTTCTTTAAAAAACTCTACAGGGTTAATATAAGCAGACACATCACAGAAAGCAGCGAGCGTCATCCTGAACCGAGTTCTGTGCATCAGACGATCGTAATAAGAAATTTAAGATAACATAAAGTGAATTAAAAACATCGTCTCATCCAGTTTTCTACAGGGATATAAATATAGATTGAGATGATGGGATGCCTCTTTTTATTGTGTTTGTCAGTTAACAAGCTACCGGAGTCTTAAAAAGGCAGAGAAAAGAAGAGATTCTTCAGTCTATCCATTTATCATCAGTATTGCTTCATATTAGAAGTCACTGTGCATCACACAGCATGAGCAGTCACACCCACCCTCATATGGATAACTCACCTAACGCTACTGTACGTCTGAACTGTGGGAGGGAGGGGGGAATGCATGTAAAAAACAGAAAAAGATGGCTTTAACTTAATGCATGCATGACTAATTCAAGGTTTCCCCTGCAGATGGTCCTCCTCATTAGCTCAGTGACTCATCTCATATTAGTCAGTGTGCTTGGCCTTATGTTCCTGTTTGGCTGAGAAAGCTTTAAGAGGCATTTGCTTTATAACACTAAAAAATTGACAAGTTATAACTGTGCATCATGTTGAATGACAGGCTTATGTGCTTTATTGTGGTTCAGTTGAAAGATTTTCTCTTAATAATTTGACTCTTTTTTAGGATTACAGTGAAAATCTGTCGACGCTGGAGCACATTTTCCTCTTTCCCCTCGGATCAGATGTTTTATGTTAAATAACATCTTTACCTTCACATTACTCGCTCACACTATTAGAAACTGGTTATAAATCAATAAGTGTTAGCGAGAATAGAAATACTAGCTTTATTACTGGATCATCCCATTTCCTATGAGACATACTGTCCATGGGTTGCAGCTGAGATCTTCTTCAGTCTCCGTTACTGAGAGCTTCCAAACAGCCCATGTTAGACAGCATGAGCTCAGCAAGGGGAGAGGAGGGCAAGGCCAAATACGTTTCTTATCCCAGTCTGAACCTCTTCTGCTCACTCTCCTCTCACATCTGTTGGTATTTACAAAGCGACTTATTTCAGAGTTTTTACAAAATCCTGTAAGCTTATCAACAGCTTGCTCCCAGCTCAACACCCGAACTCACGTCTGCTTTCAGAAAACAAGATAAGGTCAATTGACAGACTGAAAACCAGACATTTCTGTCTATATCTCCATCTCTCTCCTTTAGGGGAAAACCCATTGTTAGACAAACAGACCAAGTGAGAGCCTCAAACAAACTCACTGGATGAAATCAGCATTTTCTAACAGCATTAATTCAGTCTTAACCAAATACAAAGTTCACAAGTATCCAGATACCACTGCTAATATTTGTGTGGGTGCATATAAAAGGGCTTTTTAAACAAACCCCCATAAAAACTGGAGACAAAATGCACCCAGGTGAGCAGCAAGGAGGAAGAGGATTGTTCACACAAACAACAAGCAGGGGATCTCACACACATTCTGACCTGGTAAGAGTCAATGGCTTCCCGGTCCAGTGAGCGGCTGACTGACACGTCTCCTGTGTCGATGTCAATGGTGAAGAGACCTTTGGGATCCCGGTCAGCGCCGGGGCCTGTCAGTCGGAAGATATGGTTCCCTGGCTTCTCTGGTGAAATTACCTGCAGACACACACAAAGTCATCAGGAGCTTGAAGGACTTTCCCTTTATAGAAGAATCAGCCGTCTTCCTGATACAGAAACAATTACTTGTGCTACTGGTGTCCTTATTTAAAGTACACCATTCTTTAAAAAAAAACTAACATTTGAGCAAAAGGAGAGCAGAGCGCCTCGAATGAAAAGCAAATGCCTGATAACTTCCAATTAAAATTTCATATCAGACACGACTTTGATTTTGATTTTATCAGTTAGTAAATTTGGCAAATGTAGATGAAGAACGCTAGCTTCATCTCCCTCGGCAGTAGATTCCTGCTGCGATCATTTTCTTATGCATGTCAGGATTTCTTTTAGACACAGAATGAAGAACATTTAAAAAAATATAAAAACCTCCTCTTTAATTATTTAATTTAAATATGTAGATTATCCTTCTAGATATTAGGCCAGTGGAGGAAGATATTTAATCAGCCACTTAAAAGTGGCTACTTAAAAGTATTACTTAAAAGGCCTCTTCTTTTTTAGATGTTTTTCCAAGTTAGATGGCTAAGAATCAAAGTCTCTGAAGCAGAACCAGTTTTAACCAAGAAATTATGGGATGTAAACACTCACGTGAGACTGCGGTGGCCAGTAGAGTTCACAGATAACCCAGCGGCAGGTTCCGGCAGGTTGAAAAGGGAAACAGAAAGAAGAGCACATCAGCCACAAAAGCCAAAAATTCTGAGTTCAGGAATTCTAAATAAAATTAAAGCAAACCAGCTAAATTTTTGATGTGTAAATTAACCTCACAAAGGGCTAGTCAGTAAAAACATTAGTATGTGAGACTGACACATACCCATACCCAAATGACAGAGCGGTTTAATATTTAATGTTCATTTAAGGTTTGCACATCATTTTAAAAAAATGAGTTCAAGCAGACACTTCTCCCTACAACCTGATGTTACAGTGTTCACCACAATGAACCAGCAGTATTTGCTGTGGCCACATAAACGCCACAGAGGGTTGTCACCAGTGACCTCAGCGCTGTCACTTTAAGTCAAGGATTTAAACGGTCCCACTGTGGAGCGACGGGGATCAGCAAGGTCGCCTTTAATAAGAGTGCACTTCAATAGCACGGCAGCTAAAGTGAAGGCCTTTTTGCTTCCCACTTGAAAGAGCATGGGACATGAGCCTGCAGAGTTACAAGCCCATGCCAGACAAAGCTCAAACACTGAGTCTCTCCAGAGCTCTCCGCCATTTATCTCAATGTCCTGCTTCATCTTCGCCTCAAGCTTTTCGGCTCCTTGCTTCCCTGCTGGTTAGTCTCTCTAATATGTCTATCCCTACTTTTTTGCAGAGGCTCCATATCCATTTCTCCATTCATCATTTTTTTTTTTTTTTTGTAGGATATCCTCTTGTTTTCATTCCCCCTGCCTGTGCTGTTTGAATGATGACAGCAAAACTTGTCAAGAAAGTTAAAAAAGGAAAAAAAAAAAAAAAACAGGCTGTTTTTAAAGATGAAATTCACATTCTGTGCACATCTTCGACCAACTCTTCTTCCATCATGAACTTTTCTCCAGCTTTCTTTGCATCAGTGGCAATAAAAATACTTTTGTTTTTGAGACTGACATGTATTTTGTTCCTTTTTTTGTGCTCCTGTGTTGCTCAAACTAAACCTAGCGACGCAATGCATTCTTATTCCCAGCTCATCACACTGATCAAAAACCTTTTGTGACAGATTGTTAAGGAACATCTACACCTTTGGTGGAAATTTCATTGTGCAGAGCCCCGATCACCTGTATCTTTCTCAGTGATGAGGTTTAAAGACCAGAAAGTCTGCATTTGGAAGTGGAAGGAGTGAAGGAGACCTGAGGCTGCTGCTGGTTTAGGTTGAATCAGAACACTGCATTTCTCTCTTATAAGCAAACTTATGCTCTATTTTCTGGGTTACCATGGTGACATCTCCAACCTGCCTCATCTGAATTAGAATTTAATGATAAGGGGTTCAGTTCAAATGTCCATATGTGACGATTGAAGGACTAAACGTCATTAAAAGTGCAAATATATGCTCCCGTAGAGCGACAGTAAACTGAACCAAAATCACAATTACAGTTTATCTACTCTGCAGAACAAAGAAACTGGGTAGAGGGAGACTTTTTTCTCATTTTTAAAATACTGTTATTCCACATCAAGTTTAACAAGTTCTTTGTTGTTGTATCATGATCCATTTAAGTGCATAGTTAACATTCAAGTGCATTTACATGTACGGTACAGTGGCAGCCAGCACCTCTGGAGAGTGGCAAACTAGGTCAGATGAAGAAAACCAAACATGAAAGAGGTGCAGCACTCATTCAATTCATGCATGGCTTAAGTTCAAACTCAGATGGAGGGTGAGTGGACGGGAAAATACATGAGCAGACTAACAGAAGGGCGTTTCAAGGGAGAGTAAGTGAGAGAGGTGGAAGTGGGGGTGAGAGAGATTACTGATGAAGACACAGTAACTTCAGCTGAGGAGGAACCGAAGTGTCAGGAGAAGTTTCAGCTGATTAGGAGACGTCTCTGTGGGCTGGAAGTGTGATAATCTGCGGTTGCACGTACGCACACATGAACTCTCTGATGTGCACACATCCTGGCGAAGAAATGTGCACCCAGTGGCTCCGTCTCCACTGAGCCTGTCTCCCTCTGTGTGTGTGGGAAGACGGATGGGGAATCTCACCTCTTTCCATCAGCTCTCATTACCAGCCAAGCAGACATGAAAGACTATAAGCCTTACAATGCTGCAGGAAGATGACAGGAGGTGTGGTGCGGCTCTGCTACACCAAACACCTCAGAGCACATTGAGAATGAGCTCCAAAACAATGGATGTGCAGAGGAATTATTATCTGTGCTGCTTTGTGTGTATTACAATCCTGTTGACACCTGTTGTCTGCATTCCTATCACATGCCAAGGAGGTGCAAAAGAAAACAAAACAGGTTTGCAACGTGTGCACAGAAAAACTTCCCCTCATACAGAGTTCAAAATATTAAAATGATTTTTTTAATCAAATGAAAAATTATAATAGAAAGTTTGAAAATGGACCAAAGAAAGCTTCACACGTTGAAGCATTAACAAATTTTGAACACAGAATCATACAAAACACACTCCATGACCTTGTGCTGTTGAGGAAGACAGTTTGAGCTTTAGTGTGTGTGTGTGTGTGTGTGTGTGTGCGACCAACAGTATGCAGCAGCATCTCTCAGTGGCGCCTCTCATACCCATCAAGGTCATCCAGCCAGCTGCGAATGACAATCACTGCTACAAAAGGACTCCTGGGACCAAGCCAATGTGAGTGCGAGTGGAGTGTGAGTATGCGTGAGTGTGTTTGTGCATGTGTGTTGAGTTTGGACCAGTGCTCTGCCTGATTGTCCTGCCACTCCACCCTACTAATGAGAAGGACGAGGCGAGGTGGAAAGGCCTGGTGAAGACACACAAGGGTTACGGTCAGGCAAGTCCTCAACACAGGAAGACGGGAAAACAATGGGGCTAATTAACTGGCTTTGATTGGCTAGCCAGGCCCCTGCTAATGATTATCCATCAGCCACCACATTCTCAGCCAATCCCAAATATCCTGAGGGGGCAGCAATCAAGAACCAAAACCACTGCTGAGAAGAAAAAAGAGAAAAGGAGGACAAAGATGTTAGAAAGTGTCAATTCTTACAAAAGGGTCAAATGTAAATGTCCTCCAATCAAACGGAGGTCCCATGTTCATGTCCTTAAATATGGCCTTTAGATTACTAATCCTACAGGCAGCAGAGAGGATAAACAACCCATGACTAACCACAATGACCTCCACTCTAACTTCATTAAGAAAGGAGATGGATGGCCCAATAATGCTCAGTGTTTTCAACAAGGCCAGAACATGGCAACAGTTTTATCAGGTCTGCATTAAGTTCAATCTATACTGCAACAACACTTAACTAAAATATTTTTTACTTTTTGTTAAGTTCAGGTACCAACATTAGTGAGTTACAGTTAAAATAAAACACAAACAATAAGGACTGAAGACTTTTTAAGAGGCTGCGGCCACTGTAATGGAAGCCATTTTGGCCATTTTGTAACATGCAGTTACAGTTGTTACCAGTAGGGGGAGCATATTGTATATTATGATAATAGCTGTTATTATTTGTATGGACACATAAACTGTGTCCATACACGGCGGCTGTTTTTAAATGACAGATAGTCTGGTCTTGTGAAGGAATTTCGGTTTGGTTTGGCAACAGCTGAACGCTTAAAATTAATACAATTCTAATATAATTTATCAGACTTCTTAAAAAAACAAAAATGACCCTTGATAAAAATCACAAATAACAGCAGCAGAGAGGGGCAGTGACTGCTTGTGTTTGGTTTCTAAGGCAGTAAGATGAGCAACCACAACATCTCTTGGGCTGTCCGTGCAAGACAAATCTTAATTTATTGTTTTTCTCTTTTTAAGCCCATCTTGTAAAAAAGGTTTTCACATCTGCTAAGTGTCCAGTCATGAATTGGGATTTATCATCGACCACTTTAACTCACTGTTGGAAACATCAATCACAAACAAGTATGATTAACCTGCTGAAAGACAGATGAGGGGGGGAAAAAGGAACTCTCTGGTCTTTTTAAGACAATTAAAAGAATCAATCAGACTAAATGACAAGGTCTGGAAGGCTGCCTGCTTTTCTAATGTACAAATTTTCCAACTCAAATTGCTCACATCCTGCTTGGAGGGTCAGATAAAGCTCTGAAAATAAATGTTTAGAGGAAGCACAGATAATAAAATCTGTTATACAGAAAACAGATTGATAGAAAAATAAGAGATGCAGCAGTTGACAGTCACCAGACAGATGACAACACGGCAGGGAGGGGGTACAGTCTGACAGGCCGAGCAAATCAGGAAGCACTCGGCTCTGAAACAATGAAACTAAATTGCCAGACATGCCAATTCTTTTTACTATATTAGCTGAAGCTGCGTCCAAACCAGCCCCTCATTCCTCTCGCCAGCAGTGTGTTATTGGAGCTGTCATGTCAAGGCAGACACATTGTGTTGAATGGTGAACTGGACCCGGAGGTAAGTGAGGATAAACACTGGCTGAATGACTGACAGCTCCCACACAACAAACATAAAAACCTTTACAGACTGAAGCATGAAACATCAGCTTGACTCAACTAAGACTTGTGGTTGTTTAATGAATCTCCTTTATTATTAGGTTATTAGACAATTTTTATTTCTTGTATGAACCAGGAAATCTGACTTGATAGCATTTTTGGAAATATTAAACATCCTGTAAGGACAGGAAGCTGATCTGGGAATTTTTCAGTCAGAACCACAAACATCCAAATCACCCCTTTTCTTTTCTACACCACCTTTCTCTAATAGTGAGGGTAAATGATTGAAGCCTGTCTGAGCATAAACTGGCTGATCAATCATATATGAGCAAGTCAAAGATTTCGATAGTCTGACTTGAGTCACCATAGAAATAAATGTGATAGGGTTATCTGAGTTTGGTACTCGCTTAATGTGTGGAGACATTTCTTAACACAAAGCCATTGAAGGAAACAAGAAAATCCAGAGTAAAAATGTTGGACTGAAACCAAACAGACCTCTTTAATGTAGCTGAATTCTTAGGTATGATTAAAAAACTGAAAAACAGAGGATCTAAAACACCTATCATTTGTTACAAATGTATTTTTCATAAACCCCATCTCTGTCAGCAAGGCTAAATAAAAATGGTACCAGTGGAGCAAAACATGGAGAAATTTGTGAAAGTACTAATGGGTAAGCGATGATGAATCAACAACAAAGATGTCAACTTAAGCTTTTAAAAGCTGTAGTCAAACCCCTGATAAAAAGGGACAATCTAGACAAGACACAAATGAGCAACTACAGACTGATCTCAAATCTTCCATTTGTAAGTATGATCATTAAAAAAAAAAAAAATGTTTCTCATCAGCTAAACGACTTTTAAACACAAAACAACATCTATGATGTTTTCCAGTCAGGTTTTAGACAGCACCACAGCACTGAGATGCTCTGACCAAAGTCATTATTAACATATGTTGGAATACAGATGATGGAAAAATGTTTAAATCCTATTTAGAGAACAGGAAGTACTTTGTGTCAATAGGTAACTTTACATCTGAGCAGACAAGAAATACATGTGGAGTTCCCCAAGGTTCCATCCTGGGGCCTCTTCTGTTTAACATCTACATGCTCCCACTGGCACACGTCATAAATAACAACAACATTAGTTACCATGGCTACGCAGATGACACACAGATATATATTACAATGTCACCAAGAGACCGAGGCCCCGTACAGGCTCTTGGTAAATGCATTGAAGAGATTAATGACTGGATGAGTCTGAACTTTCTTCAGTTAAACACTAACAAAATGAGGGGATGGTCTTTGGAGCCGAAGAGAAACTATTAAAGGTCACCACCGATCTTTAGTCTATACACCTAAAAACCACCAACCAGGCCAGAAATCTGGGTGTAATGATGGACTCAGACCTAAAAACCACCAACCAGGCCAGTATTCTGGGTGTAATGATGGACTCAGACCTAAAAACCACCAACCAGGCCAGTATTCTGGGTGTAATGATGGACTCAGACCTAAAAACCACCAACCAGGCCAGTATTCTGGGTGTAATGATGGACTCAGACCTAAAAACCACCAACCAGGCCAGTATTCTGGGTGTAATGATGGACTCAGACCTAAAAACCACCAACCAGGCCAGTATTCTGGGTGTAATGATGGACTCAGACCTAAAAACCACCAACCAGGCCAGTATTCTGGGTGTATTGATGGACTCAGACCTAAAAACCACCAACCAGGCCAGTAATCTGGGTGTAATGATGAACGCAGACCTAAAAACCACCAACCAGGCCAGTAATCTGGGTGTATTGATGGACTCAGACCTTAACTTTGAAAAACACATGAAGGGAACCACAAAGTCAGCCTACTATCACCTTAAGAGTATTTCAAGGCTAAAAGATCTGATGTCTCAGCAGGACCTGGAAAAACTAATCCATGCTTTTATCTTTAGTCAGTTTGAATATTGTAACATAGTACATATAGGGGCTGAGTTATGACGAGGGCAAAACTGCTGCGCTATTTAACATTTGCTGCGCAGTTTTGCTCTGGTTATGTTTCTACGATTAGCGCCTGATCTATTAAGACTGCTCCTGTTATTATTTGCGGAGCAAACAGCAGTATTTAAATGAGGATTTAGCGGCGCTGTTTGCTCTGTCATGTAAGGTTCTGGAGAGCAAGGAAACCGCAAACGCAAAATTAACTTTTATCCGATAGAAGTTGAGACAAATAAAGGAGACAAATAAAAATATTGCGGAAGTCGAGGAAAAAAATCTAAATGTCACCAGAAATGCTGCAATATAGTTTCATATTCAAGTTCAATTTATTTATAAGGCACACTAACAACAACCTTTAGGAACCAAGGTATTGTACATATAAAAACATGCAAGGAACAAATAAGAAATAATAAAGGTTTAAAAGCTATAAAGAAATAATAATAATAATAATAATAATAATAATAATAATAATAAAAGACAGGCATGATAAAGTCTTTCAACTTATCCAGCAATTCTAATATTGCAACGCTGGATCGTCTCCACAATCCTCTTCTCTGGCATTCTAAATATATTAATATAATAGAAAGAAATGCATTATCTTAGTCGCCTTTCATGGTGTCTGTGCCTCCTCCTTAAAATTATTACTGCAGCCATTGCGCGTATACTGTTGTGCCAATTAGCACCTGCTTTTCAGAAACGCTATTTTTAGAGCAAACATAAACACCGCAAACTATTTGCGGGCTACATGAATCCCACTGCTGCGCAAACCAGATTTATTTGCATAGTCTCCTCCCACTAATGTGCACTTTCTGGCCGGAACGCCCATAATGCATATGCAGTAGCTTCAGAAACGCAAAGTGGAGAGCGGCGCAGTTTTGCCAGGATAACTGACGCAGTTCCATGTTTGCGGCTTTGATAGATAAGCTTGGGCCGATTTTAGCGGAGCAAAGCCGTCTGCACCTGTTTTAGTACACTTAAAATTAATTAGTCTTAAAATTACCAACCAAGTTCGTAACCTGGGAGTGTTGATAGACTCAGATCTGACTTTCAGCAGCCATATCAAAGCTGTCACTAAGACAGCTTTTTACCAGCTCAGAAACATCAACAGAATTAAAAGTTTAGTCTCCCAGAAAGACCAAGAGAAACTCATCCATGCATTCATCTCCAGTAGGCTGGATTACTGTAATGGTCTTTTAACAGGACTTCCTAAAAAGAGCATTAAACATCTGCAGCTCATCCAGAACGCTGCTGCTAGAGTTTTAACCAGGACTAAGAGATCTGAACACATCACACCAGTTTTGAAATCTTTATACTGGCTTCCAGTCAGTCACAGAATAGATTTTAAAACCCTTCTGATCATTTACAAATCCCAGAATGGTTTAGGCCCAGAATACATCTGTGATATGTTCAGAGAATATAAACCTAGCAGAGCTCTTAGATCCAAAGACTCTGGTCAACTAGTCCAGGCCAGAGTCCAGACTAAACATGGAGAAGCAGCATTTAGCTGTTATGCTGCAAACAAATGGAACAAACTGCCAGTGGAGATTAAACTTTCCCCAAATGTAGACATTTTTAAATCCAGGTTAAAAACTTTTCTTTTCTCATGCGCCTATGCATGAAATCTGCACGGTAACTTTTTTTTAACTTATCTTGCTTTTAATCATTTTAATGTAATTTATTATTTTATTGTGATTATGTGTTGATTATGTGTTGATGCCTTTTACTATTCTAAATATCTGTAATGTCTTTGTTTTATGTAAAGCACTTTGAATTGTCCTGTACATGAAATGTGCTATACAAATAAACTGCCTTGCCCTTGCCTTACACGCAAAGCGTTAATAGATCAGGGCCATAGTGTTTTTACAGGTCTTCCTAAAACATCAATTAGACACTTCCTGAGTCTTTGAGAACTTTTTGAAAAAACCTGTGGGCAGGACGTCTAAACAGCAAGAGCAGGAGTTAAGCTGACGTAAGATGTCTCCTAAATCTTTGCTGTTAATGGGATTAAACTGTGTCATGGTGTTTAAACTGGTTCTCAGTGGAAACAGCATGTCTCTAGAACCTGCTGTCGATGAACCAACAAGTCCATTTACCATCCATTCACCATAGCGTGTTGTAATTCTCAAAATATTTGCATCTGACAATATAAAACTAAACTAGTTATAGCGCCATGTGGGGACTTCTCTTCCTGTTGATTACTTTAGGTGTGGTTCGCCTGAACAGACCTACCCAAATTAAATCAACAATAACTCTGTAATTATCAGGTCAATATGCATAATTCTGGTCTCATTGTATAGCTAAGACCCCACAGAATATAATCCCAGTGTCAGAAAAATTGTGAATGTTCATATGTCTGAGCATATAGTTACTTATATTTAACAAAGTAGCAGCTAATAAAATAAAGACTATTTTGTAGCACATTTCTTCATATATTTTTTGCAAGCATCATGGTGCATGTGGTAGTGGATTAGGTGGGCTTAACATTGTTGTTAGTGACGAAAATGTGCAGAAAACATTTGGGAACCACTGGTCTAGAAAAACATTTGCTCTTTATCCCCAATTTCCACCGGGTGTGTGTGCTGCGTTTCGGTTTCGTTCCGACCTCCACAGCAGGTCAATCCACACTGGAAACGTATCAGATGCAAAGTGTCAGGCGTGCAGTCCGCTTGTACACACCTTCAATATTGCCTCCTGGTTCAGCCACCTCACTGTCACACACCGTCTGTCTGTCTGTCTGTCTGTCTGTCTATCTATCTATCTATCTTCCAGGATAAACGTCTTGTTGTTCATGATGGAAAAAAAACAAACAAAAAAAACACTGGAGACCCTGACTAATTAATGATGTAATCTTTACATGGTTCAGCGAGCACAAATCTGCACAGGGGCTTTTATTTTAAAAATTACTGTAAGCTTTTAAACTGCTCCCATCTGATTTCCTGTTTGCGCCTATCCGAATGTGCGCCGTCAAAAATACTCGGCACATACGTTTAGCGGAGAAAGCCATTTCTGGGGCGCTTCTGACACGCACCGCGGCACGCCTGGTGTGAACCAAAATGGTGTTGACTAAAATGGTCATTAATAGCTGGGGAGGCGCAGCCAGAACGCGGCACATACACGTCCGGTGGAAACTGGGGGTTAGAGATGCAAGTTCCTGCCACAGAAATACTGACAAAGTATCCCAGAACGATAAGATTAAAAGTCATAATTATGAGATTTGGAGTTATGTTTTTGAGAAAAAAAAGTCATTATGAGATTTAAAGTATTAGATAAATTAATAATGACTATCTCAAAATAATGACTTTCTATCTCATAATTATGACTTATCTCAAAATACTCGTTATCTCATAAATATGACTTTTTTTTCATAATAATGACTTTTATCTCTTAATAATTACTTTAAATCTCATAATAATGAGACACTTTGCTCATTTTTTTAATTTGCAAGTGGTGGAATTAGGTTTCCATTTAAAAACGATTCATAACGATAATATAAATTACCACCAGATCCTCAGTGTGGCATTGGTAATGAAATTCTTCAGCTTTTGCTGGCTTCTTATTTCATCCTTTCCTCACAGCAGGCCACTGTGAATAGCTGCACTGTCTTGTCCTGTGAGAGTCAGGAGTTGTTCCTTCTAGTGCAGAAAGTTGTAAAATGGTCCCAGTAGGTAACATGCATGTTCTAGCTGGGAAAAAGTACCTGGACAAATTTGAGCATACAAAGGAATCTGGAAACTATGATGTGACAGAGGCCAAGTTGCTGAAAGAAAGATCTTCTAACACGCAAAAAAAAAGTCATATTAAAACGTGCATAAACCTGTTTGTAGATTGTAAGCCAGAAAATACAGAAAACCACATCCCTTTGCTCTTCATCAGGAATTCCTTTCATCTCAGGGAATATCAGTGAAATCGTACGAAATCTGGAGAGGCGCTGGTCAGTTACAGGAGTTTACTGTGTGCCATCTGGACCAGACGGACACTTAACAGCTGGTGGGTCAAGTCCTTTCAGGCCAGATAAGATTTGGAAATGTGTGGAAAATGTTTGCACCTGTCACTAATTGCCTGAAAAGACATGACCACCACCCCTCTAAAGCCGAGTTGGTGCTTTTTATTTTTCATATATGTGTGTATCACAGCTGCTTTGCATATCGTGTGTTTGTTTGAAATGTCTTTTGTGCACATCCTCAGAAATTAACACTACACATTCACAAGCTGCAGTATGTGAGTAACCACTAGGGCAGAGGTCACCAACAAGCTGACCACGGTCCGGATCCGGACCCAGTACCTGTTCCATAAGGATCCGGACCTAGAGCCAAAACTGACTAACTAATGGTAGTGGTGAGGAAACACAGAGCAATCGCATGTGAGTTAAGCCATCCCATATAATTAGACTCAGCCAATCAAGTCTGTCAGGCTCCCGGCGGTAAACTGCTAGACACTACAATGCAGACAGATGAGAATTTGAGAGGCAAGTTACAAAACGGTAGAAGAAGAAAGGATGCTAGCGATATCTGATAAAATAAAGAGAGAGACAAAAAGCCATTTACTGATGAAGGGGTTGTGAAAAAGAATGCAGGAGCACAGCTGCTGTAACACTGCTTGATGGATTGATACTTAGTGATAAAATAAAGCAAACACCCATGTCAGTATCATCTGTTACAAAAAAAAAAGAAATTTTTGGACTCAGAATGTATTAACCCAGCTAGATGTAGCCATGTGTAAGGCACCATGTGTAGACTTAGCTCTGGATGAGTCCGCTGACATATGTGACAATGCTCAGCTGTTAGTGTAAGTCAGGTTTGTATAACTCAGACCAGAAAGCAGTCTGTGAAGGCCTGTAGGTGTTATTCCCCTTCAGACCAGTGGTTTCAATAACCACAGATGGAGCCCCTGCTGTAACTGGGAGAGAGTAAAGAGCTGCATTCACGCACAGAGAAGCTTACAAGTGCACAAAGGGTTTTGAGACTATTTTAACATATCTGGGAGCCTCACAGCTTCATGCAGACATGGTGCGTTTAAGTGCTGGTGGAAAGCTAGGTCATTTTCTTCTCTAGTTATTTCAAAGTGGGAAAAATGCTTCCTATAACAGAATAGTTCACCCGTCAAAATGGATGGACAGACGGACAGATGGATGGATGGATGGATGGACGGATGGACGGATGGGTGGATGGATGGATGGATGACTCTCCCAGATAGCAGACATGTATGGGCCTAATCTGGGCTACTTTTGGCACATCTGGCTCAGTTACGGCACGGGCAAGGGCTGTGTGGGTCAGATGTGGACCAGATGTTATTTGCTAGACAGGCCTGGATTATGGCAAGTCTCCTGTGGGCCAAATGTGTTCCAGAGGTCAGTTGTTGGCCTGTACGTGGATTACAGGTAGCATTTTGTGGGCCAGAAGTGGTCCTAATGCGGGCAACCTTCCTTGTGGTAAACTCCTAGCTGGCCACATGTGGTGATGATGTGAGGTTTAAATACTGTAAGTCAAGCCCCACTTGGACCAAACATTTTTTGCTATCTGGGTCTGGGTGTGGTGTTTTTTTCTATAGATGACAGCATACACTTTCTCTTTATTGGCAACAACAGAAAAAAAGACATGTACACTCAAAACAAACAAAAATCATATAGGCACAACCCTTAAACAGAAAGGTAGAGAAATATACTGCAGGCATGATGCGACTCTTTCCTCTTATGACAAATAACTTACTGAATTACTTACTGATAACTTATGACTCAAACTTACTGAAGTCAGAGCCAAAGAAAGAAAATTTCAGGAACATAAATTTAAGCTTCTACAGCTCTAACTCATATCTTGTCCTGCATACTGAGATTCTCCAATCAGAAGGACTGAAGTCACGTTTACTAAGAGCAACATTTAAGCATATCAGTTTCTTTGCACGCTCCAGCTGTTGTCTGAGTTGTTGTGAGCTGTTTATGGGCCCTGAGGGAGGGCCGGGGAGAGACCTCTGTATCAAAACAATCCCACAGCTAGCAGGAGGTGTGACATAAACAACAAGGTTCTTACCCCTCCCCAGTGAGTGGCACTGACACCCAACCCGCCTCACCTTCCTCCAGCATGCATGCACACATGCACTCTGCATACATGCTTATTTGCACACAGTCATACGTGTGAAACAATCTCAGCGCTCCCTTACTGCCAACAGCTTATCTCCCGGAGAGAAGCAGGAAGTATGAAAAATGAATGGCTGCCATATGGAAGCGATACGTTGTGTGAGAAGAGGGAAAACCATTGATGTGGAAAATCAATTTTGCCAAGTTGCAAACATATAACTTCTACTGGGTAAAATAGCCAACATTAGCCTGTCTCCTCATGCAAAGCAGAGTGTGGAGGTAGAGAAGAGGGATGGAGATTGAGCGGAATTTCAAACTGGGAAGTGGTGAGAAGTAGGAGTTGGGTAATAAAAAAGGATGATTAGGGACCACAATGGACGGGAAGCAAGAAAATCATTAAAGTTATGCAACACTGTCTTCATTGCTTCACAGGAACATGTAAAAGTACCACAGGGCCTGTATTTATAATTATATCTGACATTCAAACCACAGATGATCCAATAGATAAATAATCATTTGTATTCCATGTGGTCCAAACTAATCTGTTTCTCTTTATCACTTTCCACCACCTTTATCACCAAAACATTACCTGGATGTTCATGTGTGTATAGATAAAGTGGTAAGTTAACTGTCCTGCCTTACCTTGTATCTCCAAGCCCCAGAGTTGTTTTACAGGGACCAGGCTGAGTGTGGTACTAGAATAAGGCTCAGGCTCTACATCCCATTCTCCAGGGCACAATTATCTATTACGAGCAGGGCTCAGCGTGGTACGTCTTTCTTATGCTAGTCTCAGTGGACATTGAGAGATGTGGATAATCTCTTAGGGCCCAGTCTTATCTAGAACAAAGCTGACCGACATGCAGAGTTGCATCAAGGCAAAGATAAGTGCTGAACCTTACACAGGTACCAAAATGTACGGCTTCTGGTCGGCCATATGCACAAAGATTTAAGGACGCATCGCTTCTCATGGGCATTCAGCTTAAGTAGACTTGATTTTAGTATTTATGTTTTTATGGGATGCTATGTTGCTTGAGGATAGTTGAGCTATACTGTACAGCACTTTGGTTTATTTAGATTTAAACATGCAAATCAAAGTAAAACTGACATTTGCCATGCTTCTATAGTTTATTTCTACGTGGAAGAAACTCCATACAAAAGCTTAGAGATCTTGTCTGCATGCTAAGAATAAAAAGGGGGGTGTTATGTGTCCTTAAATGCTTTTATCTGCAACACAATCACAAGAATTATCATCAACATGCCAGATGGTTTTGGACATGAAGATTAAAGTTTGAGCCATTTTTTTCACAAGCAGCCAACATAAAAATCAAGGCTGCGGCTGGATTTAAGAGCCAGTTAATGAGGAATCCTCAACAGAAAAGTTCACTTGGAGAATAAAAAGAGGAGTTCACACAGCGGCACGTTAACTGCTTCACACTAGACTGTTAAGGACATGCTTGTTATCTCCCCAGTATAAACTGGCATTTTCTGCTGCGCTTTACATAAAACCAATTCTTTTAAAGTGCATGTGAAGTGACCACTTCTGCTCTACCTACGATTTAAACCTGTGTCGCACCAGCTTGGAAGTTGACAAAGAACATCAGATGACTCCAACATGCCTCTCGTTATCATTATCATAAACTATAAATAGTCTTTTTGTGTAATAATTATTATGACTCATTACTTTAAGGACCACGTGGTAAAGAGTTAGTTGTCATTGACTGTGGTGTACCCCTTGGTTTTCTTTGGGAAAAAATATTATCCTACAATACTCGAAACATAAATAACTTATTTCATTAGAAATTATTAAAAAAATTATTTAATACATAAATAAATAAATAATTTAATTCCTGTCAGAATGCTTTATTATTAAAGCCTTTTAAAGCCTGAGGTTCCACACCGAGAAGAGATGGCCATGTTGGGAACAGCACCCAGACTAAATGTACTAAAGCCTCTCTGATTTTATTCCTCTTCGCTTTACCAGACATGCACTTTGCACAGGTAATATTTACATATTGTAATATATTATACTATGATTTGGAGGTTTTGAACTGCAGCTACATTCATTAGAGATGTTCATATTCCTCCTGAAGGTGCTGTTTTAGGACAGCCTGAAACTCTTTTTCACTTGTGCTATGTGCCATTTCCATTTCATCCAAAGAAAAACAGGCACTGAGTTAAAATAAGAATGAACCAAAATGTTGGAAAATGACTTTTAGACAGAGCCTGAACTACATTTACAGGGTGAGTTTTCTCTTATTCATGAACTTTTGGCACATCAGTTGAATATTACTAAAGCATTAGCTCTTATTAAAGAACAATGCCTGAAATAAAACACGTCTGAAACCTTAAAAATATGATTTACCTACGATACTGAGCAAGACTTCATGAAAGCAGATCACCACACCAAGGGAAATAAGCTTTTGCTTTTACTCATTTGCAATGCCCTTTTTGAAGCTGCACTTAGACACCCAGGCGGAAAATAAAATATAGAAAATATTTTCATCCTGATATTCAAAGCACAGAATCTTAACATTTCCCCAGATCTCATTTCTAAATATTAACTGTTCTCACATGTAAGTGTTCAGAAAAAAGGAAAAGAGTGAAGCTTTGAGAGCAAAAGGAAGGTTTTGAATGCCAACCATCTTTGTTATGAAGTACAGCCCATTTCACATTAAAATGAGAATACAATTGGAAAATCAAGAGTATCTGATGGAACCATGCGTTCCTTACCTTGCCAATGATCCTGGGAAAAGGAGCTCTCTGGTTTTCAGTTACAATCATGGGAGGAACCAGCAGGGATCTCTTGGATCTGTGTGCCGACGTCTGGCCGAGACCCAGGATATTCTACAACAAAGCAGACAGAAGCCATTTAGATAATCTTGAAAATAACAACCCTTACATTTACTGTCGAGCCCCCTATAATTCTTCCTGAATTACTGGTTACCCTCTTTAACCGATTACACTAAGACAAATTGACAGCACATAAACACACTCAGCAAGCAGTCAGTGTTGAAATACTGTGAAAAATGTTGGCAGAAGCCATTCCTGGAACGATTCTCTATTGATGGAGAGCAATATATACTCTATAAATTAAAGTGTCTGAACACCGGCATCTGGCTGGCAGCACCATGTATGTTTCACATGGAGGATGTTCTCCAGGCAAACGTGGAACCAGAGCCCCTGTAGTTCTCTGAAAATCAGAGCTATATTCTTTAATCCTTCATTCATCCTGAATGTTGAATAAGGAAAAAGAGATGGAATACTGAGATAAAGACAGGGCAGAAATAAAGAAATGAGAGATGACAAGCTTTCAGTGAAGCAATGCATTGTTTACACAAATGGAACAATTCTGGGATGTTGTTTTGCTCTTGGAAAACACAATAGTGCAATTTATTTTCATTTTCCACCCTCCTGGTGTAAACAAAAATGCGCTTTTTACTGTTTGATATAGTGAGAAATGATGCCCCCCCACTCTGTCAGATCACTGATACAGTTGGAGCCCTTCTGCCTGGGTGTTGATGAAAATAATGCCTGTCATCAACACCGAGGAGGTGGGGTTTGGAATCCTGGCTGTTAACATGGAGGTGATGACCTTCAGGGGGAGGACAGTTTGCCGACTGTCTGCACACCTGGATACAAGCCGAGGAGCAACAACACACACACACTTCAATGTTCTGTCTTTAAACAAACATGCAGCTGACATGCTTCATGACCAATAATGGTAAAATGAACAAGACGACATGATGAGGGCTGGCTTTAAGCATTTTCTATTTAACAGCTGGATTAAATCTTATAAAGATTCTTAAGTAGTACGGCACTGCTACATAATACCTTCTGATCACACAAAATAACCATGAGTCAGGACAAAGGGAGATCTACTACCTGCTTAGAGTGGACACCAATGGACCACAGCCAACAGAAGAAGTTGTCAGTTTATACATTTAACTTTTGGATCAGAAAGATTATACACCAAGGATGACATTTAAATTGTGGGTGTTTGTCTTGTAAGAGGACCGTGTGCCAGTACAACGGTGCCAGTCTGGTGGGTATGGATAAAAGACGTGTTGGAGGCTTGTGGTGTCTGACTCAGGGACATTCAGAAATGTTGTGTCATAATTCTGTCCTCCATGGATCAGGGTAGGTGCTGGGTGACTCCTCTCAGCTCTTTTTCATCATGTTTACTCCATTCCTGAGTAATTTGGGCAGCGAGGGCTAGAAGTCCTGCTAGTGGAGAACCATTGCTGTGGTGGTCTCTGCATCGGTGTTGACGTTTGTAGGTAAATGTCAAACTGAAATCTACATTATGAGCTTTCCCAGCTGGATATTCTTTTGCATGCATAAGATAAATGTTTGTGTCTAAATCTTGATGCTGATCATTGTATATTTTGCAATCCTGCCTTCATAAAGTCATTAACTTTGAGCTGTTCTACAATAGCTTTATTCCCAAATTTCTGTTCAAATCTGAGACTCTTAACTTCTATCTTTTTTCTGTTGCATAACTAACAGTCTAAAGCTTGAGTACATTTCTTCTCGGCTATTGAGCTCTGAAAAAAATATTAAATGAAGGGAATCTACCAACCTGTGTTTTCAGTGGTTTTGTTTCCAATGCAAATAGTCTCTTTTGTTCTTACTGTTTTATAGTTGACACACTTTATTTATAATGTGTGGTGCACAGCCTGCTGTGTGTGCTGCAAGCTGCTTGCATGTTTACTGTTCATGCCACTGTCCTTGGCTGACAGGGAAGCTGACACCACTCTCACCCCTGTGACAGTGACTGGAAGACAACAGGTAAAAGGGAAATATTCAGCTATCAGTATGAGTTTTCCCCCTTACCAACCAAGTTCAGAGAAAACACAATGAAACAGTATTAACAAACACAACCGGAGAAGTGCAAACCGAAAACGCATCAAATGGTGTATGATATGACTATTTTTATCAAATCCACTCAGGAATGACCTTTGAAATGTGAAAGGCAGAAATCTGAAACAGGACCTGAAGCACTTCCAAAAACTGAGATTAAATGACAGATTTTGTGTCTAAAGAGCATAACCAGTGTTGTGGGTAAAAGTATGAGACCAATTCACAACCAAGTTTATGGACTTTTAAGCAGTGCCTGTAAAAGTCTGAAGGATGAGCGCATCAATCCACCATGTGCACATCTCAGCTGTGTGAAAGACAGTAAGAGCTGGAAGGCAACAGATACCACGCAGTATTTTTGGTGACTATTGAGAAGAAATGGGGTTAAGATAAATCATGCTGTCAAATCCTTGTCTTCACTGAGCTGAGATGCAGTGGATATAGAGAGGGAGTGATAGTGCTTTAAAACCTATCAATGTTCTGCAGGAGGATCAGGAGAGGTAGACGCTGGTGGAGAAAGACGATTGTCGTGCTTGATGAGAACGACTCACCGTAGGGCATTGTGGGATAGATTTCTTAGAGCCCTGCTTTCTTCCCTCTCACCTTCATACCTGCCACTTTGCACCTCCAATTCACTTTTTCCTCTACAATAGCAAAAGCTTTTCTTCTCACTTTCTCCTTTTCACTCTGCATGTGTGATGAATAGTGTTCTTACAGGGTGGCTCCGGATAAGAAGAGAGCCATGAATTTTTAATGTGTACTGTTCATAAATTACTGCTGCGATATCAACTCTGAAACATTTGCTTCTCTTTTGTCTTCAGGGTGATCATGACAGTATTTCACTTTCTGATGTGAAAGTGACATGAGTAAAAATACACGTTTTTACAGAGATTCAAACATACTTGAGCAACAACAGGAAAAAAAAAGGAAGGAGTATAAGTACAAGAGCTCATTTAAACTGCTAATAAGCACGTATGTTGTACTGTACATACTGTATGCATGAGTTTGTGAGTTTGTTGAGGGAGAGAAAGACAGAAGGTTTGTCACTGTCATCTGAGCTTAGAGCTCCTGTGGCAGCAAAGTCATGTCCTTGTCCATTCTGCCATTTTCACCCTCAACGCTATATTGAGTCATGCCATTATTCATTTCTGACAATGTGCGGGAGACCCGGTGAGAAATGGACAATATCAAGGCCGGGGTTGGCCGGTGGCAGCAGGAATGTACAGCTATTCAACAGGGAATAAACCGATGGATTTGTGGCCTGGTCGGGTAATCAGTCAGTTCTCAGGCACAATTAAGTTTATGCTCATGTATGTGCACTCATCAAACATAACATTATGACAGGTGAAGAGAAAAATATAGATTTTTGATTGATCTCTTACAGTGGCCCCTAGCAGTAGGAGCCATATATGAGGCAGCAATTCAACATTTTGTCCTTGAAGCAGATGAATTTGAAATGGGAAAAGGGGAAAAAAGGACACGTGTGAAGATGTGAGAAGCTTTGACAAGGATCAAACTGTGAGAGTCGTCTGGTTGGGTCATTCAATCTTTATGTCCAGCTCTTCTGGTCAGGACCATCCAGAATTGATAGAGGGATGGAAACAGGTGGCCCACTGACAGAATCATGGGCAGCCAAGGTTCATTGATGCATCACAGTTTGTTGTCCACAGCGCTATGCAATCACAGATCAGTCAGGATGACCCACCTCTGAAAGCGCCTAAATCAAGTAAAAAACAAAGGAACTGACATGTGGCGAGGTCTGATCAGTGGCGTTGTTTATTCATCACGTGAATGGCTTATCTGGGAGTGTAATGCTTTGGGTAAAGTTGTGAGTCCTGTCATTTATGCAGATGTGAATTTGACATTTCCCACCTATTTAAACTGTATTATAGACTAGATCCCGTCCTGGAAACAGCACCCCCTGCTGGCAGTGGCCTCTTTCAGCAGGATGATTGACCCTGCCACAGATCAAAAATGGTTTGTGAAACATAAAGTTTGAGGTGTTGACTTGGGTTGAATCACATTTCTACCCTTTTGCCCTCCCCTTGTTTTGCACGTTCACGTTAGCGAAAGGGCTATCTTGATTCTCTTTTAGAGGAGGGGGAGGGGCTAAGGGTGAACACAGCTCAGGACAGCACTTCAAACAAAGGAGTCTAAAAAATTTCCCAACATCCATCAGATATATCGGCAAAGATAGCAACAAAAGGAAGGCAGCATAGACATTTATACATATATATGTCTATGGAAGGCAGGACACCATAATTATATATTCAGCATTAATAAGAATGTAAAAATAATATTAAAACTCTGTTCCATCTTGTGACTATTTATTTGCAACCCGTAAAAATAGCTAACTTTTGGCTAACTGCTAATCAATAACGATCATTAAGGTTAATGTTTGCTAGTTTGCTAATGTCGCTAATGTTTG
Source organism: Melanotaenia boesemani (assembly GCF_017639745.1). Taxonomy (NCBI): domain Eukaryota; kingdom Metazoa; phylum Chordata; class Actinopteri; order Atheriniformes; family Melanotaeniidae; genus Melanotaenia; species Melanotaenia boesemani. The sequence continues at coordinate 36,166,683 of NC_055691.1, forward strand.
TCAGTATAGCCCTCCGAGTGTGTATTATAACATTATAACATTATAACATAACGTCTGACTGAAGATAAACAGAAACGTGTCCACAGGTCTCTGAAATGATAACTGAAGAACTGAACAGTTTTGTTAGTACATGCTGCACCTTTAAGGATCTGCTAACATGGCACCAGAAAACAGAGCCTCCCTTCTTCCCATCTCAAATAAACTTAAAGAAAAACATGACTGAGATTGGAGGACAGAATTGTGCAATATGTGCAGCTGCTTACTATTTGTTGCGAGCCATGTGTTATTTCTAATGTGTATGAATACAGAAAATTCTGCTTATTTTTATTATTTATCTGCTATCATCTTTGCACTCACAAGTGGGCCAATCATAGTGGAGTTTTTAGTGAGTCCAGACTGGTTTGGCAGCTAATGGTGGAACTACATGAACATCATAATATGTCTGACTGGTCCTCAGCAGTTTGAGAAAAATAGTATTTTCACATTCTTTATTCAGAACAAGCTCAGTAGCTTTACTGATTAACGAAATAGTTAACATTCCTAGAATGATTTTTAGTACATGTTTAAAATAAAGGATGGCTTCGCTGTCTTGACCCGGAAGATTCCTCTAAGTGAAGATTCCTGCTGTGTGGCTCGACTTCCTTCACAGTTAGACTTGACTCTCATCTGCAGCTGCTACAGAATCCAGGAAAGAGGGTTTTAACTACATCTGAGAAACCTGAGCATCACTTTTATAATCCAATTTTAGCTCCTCTGCTTTAGCTGTCACCTAATTTTAGGATTTTTTCCCAGAATTTTCACCATCACCTGCTGATATTCTTGACCTTTAAAACTGCTATAAAGTGGATTAAAGAAGCAGTTTGAGGAAGAATCATACTTGTAGAAACCTGTTTGTCTCACTTCTGTTTGGGATTAGGTATATATATATATATATATATATATATATATATATATATATATATTCAAGTATATTTTAAAGTAAAATACAAGAATAAGACAAAGAAAGATTCCCTGTTTGCATATTTCCTGTTATTGGAAGCAGGCGCTGCATGATGGGTGGTGCACCTGCTAAAATTCAACCATTGTGAGACTAAAGGCAAATATTTGTCTTGGCACTTCAATTAACTTGACACTAACCCCCCCAACCTGTATTCATTTGCACACATTATGGAAAAAGTGCAAGTAAGTAGATATAAAAATGTAATCTAGAAAAAAGATACAGGTTGTTTAGGAATTAATTTAAAAAAAAGACGGATGACAGTAAACAGAATTAATGAATGACAGAAACAGAATAAGTTACATTGTGAGTGGGCTGCAAACGGAGAGCGGGGGATTATTTCTGTTGTGTTGGATAATATAAGCTGTTGTGCTGCGGCTGCAAGATGTCACTTTTTAGTCATCCCCAGAAAGTCTGACTGAACATTGAGAGCTTGGTTAGAGAAAATCTATTTGTCGTTGCAGGATGAGGATTTTGCACAGGATGCAATAACATTTCAGTTGATGCAGGAAAATGTACCAAACACAACAAAAGCTAAATAAATAGGCTTTTGGTCTCAGATTATTTTGACTCTTATTAGTTGTTACATATGAATGGTGCCTGTTTATGCTCCCTAAAGGCATGGAAATGTTCTGCACAACACAACCCAAACAATAGGGAATAATACAGACAAAAATATTCCATATCTCAGAGCATGCCTTTGTTAAATTGAAATGCATTCTTCCATTAATTCACATATTGACCGGTTGCAAAAAAAGAAAGGGTGGGGGGATAAATTACTGATTGAATTCAGAGTTTTGCTCATAATGGGACTCATTTATCAGCCACTTCTCTCCCACTGGGCTTGTGTTACAGCAAACTAGCAGCTTGCGCTGACGAATTAAAAACTGATTCTCTCCACCTTCACTCCCAGCCCTGATCAATTATCACAAACCAATATTTTCTGCAACAATACCATTTGTTATGCCAATAAACTCAGCTTGGAATATTTCCGCTCTGCAATAGTCAGGAAACAAAAAGAGATCTGGGCAAATATAAGTCCAACTCTAAGAGGAGCATAAGAAAACAGTTTTATAAAGAAACCTGCTGAGAGGTGCAGTAATTGAAAAACAGGGGAGAAGCATTGAAGCTTGACTAATAAAAATGCAATGTCAGATCACAGAGTCGCAGCCCTGGCTTATTGGAACAAGCTTTTAAATATGCCATGAGTTAGTTACAAATTCTTTTATAGCCGTCGCTGCTGTGAACATGTGTTTGATGGGCCACTCGAGACGATGCCGAGGCTCAGGGCGGGGAGGCAAGTGGGGGGGCAGACTACAGGATATAGACAGAGAAAGAAACAAAAGATTTTCTCATGATATGAGTCCCAGAGCTTGAGGAGCTTTAACAAATTAATTTTAATTTATAGTGAAATAATAAGAGCTTTAAATCAGACCGTTTCACAGGAAGACACCTTTTTTTTATAATCTTTGTTTTGTTTGCCTATGTTTGCCTAATTCCTGCACTTTGTAACCAGGCTTTACAATTTACAACTGAAGGGCTTTACTTTGCGCCAGAAGGAGACACTGAAGCATCCCTTCATTGGGAAGATAAAATAGATAATTGAAATCCAGCCTTTTTCATGAGTTTAGATAAACTCTTCCAGCTGGAAATGAAATATAAACAACACCAGCGTGACAACTTTGTACTGGTGTCCTGTACAGTCCAGTGCTCTCGGCTGTAAAGCAACATTTACTATCATCAGCTTTGCAAGGACTGTTGGCTTAAAATGTCACTTGAGTCATTGTGTATTCTGTAGAGTTGGTAATATAATCATAATAATGTGTGTTTTTTATAATCCATGATTCTTTAACCACCTCACCTTATCGCTTCGTCACACTCCCACTATATTCTTACACCTCAACACACACTCCAGTCTGTACAATGTTATCGTCTGCAGCCGTTGTAGCGTCTCTTCAAGGCTGTGAATCTTATCACAGTGACTATAGACCTTATCATAGTGGACATGTTGGCTTAAAATAGCACAGGTGTCTTAGTGAGGTTTCTACTCTGATTGTGTGCATGTTCTGCAGGTAACCATTATGCACAGGTGTAAACATGGACTCAAGCATTTGTTAACACACCTGAGTTTGTCCTATTTAATGCAAAAAAACAAACAAACAAACAAAAAAGAGCAAAAAACAAAAACAAATGTGTGCTGTTTAAAAAGGACAATGCCACCAGGATGCTCATATGCGTGGGTACTGTTTGCTTTGATGATCCCTGTCTGCTTGGAACATCTGTAAATTTTGGTGTTATATAGTTGTAAATTACTGAAAATAGACAATCACTAAAGACAAGCATCAATCCTTTAGAGCAGTGGTTTCCAACCTGGGGTCCCAAAGAGCGCAGGGGGTCCTGAGGCTTTGAACATTAGAGGCATTGAGAATAATATCCACAAATTGTCCCTATTTTAAGGGAAAAAAATAAGGCTATATGTATATGTTTATGTTTAATTTAACTTTGGCTTTATCAAAGGACAGGACTCAACCAGAATACATTATTTATGGTGCGAATCTCACTGTTGAAAGCCTAAAACCAGTATAGTTTCAGCACAGGGTGGAGCAAGGGGTCCATGGTATTTCAGTATATGTATGAAGGGGGTCCCTGAGGAAAAAAGGTTGGGAACCACTGCTTTAGAGAGCTTTTACAGATTAATTTAAAGCTGCTATAAGCTTGGTGGTAGGGGCAGGTGCAGGAAAAGTGACATTAATAAAAATCCTTAGGATTAAAATCCTGGTGAGCATGTCTGGAAATAATAAATCTAAGGATGAATTCATACCTGCATAGTCAATATTGTTCTGGCCCGAGGTTGCTTTCACATGCCATGTACTCAAACAAACCGGACCTATTATATAAATGATTTTCCTACTCAACAGTTGACCATCTTGGGTTGACTGTATTTCTATCAGAACTTTTACTCTGTTCATTTATCTGCCATTTTTCTCAGCCGGAGCTTTCAGTAAGGGACGATGAGGCATATTAAGGTGAAAAGAGTTCTGTAAGGCAATCGGTTTGCAGGCCGCAGAGTGTTTCTATAGATTAAGAAAAGGGACAGATTTTCAGAGAAAATAGCTCAGTATTAGGGTGCATGTTTATAAATTTGTAAGTAATCAGAATTTAGTCACATTTAATATTCATGGCAGTGAAGTTGGTGCTGATGGGTTCAGTAGCTGTTGCATTATGCAAACAGTGAAACTGACACACTTTCAGTGATGTCAACATATGTTGTTGGTGGAATACAGCAGCCATTCTGCATCCTTTGACTTCTAGCTTGCACATGCGCTGCTTTAGTCATTGAAGCCTTTAAACTTCTCCATTAATCTAATTTTAGATGCAACAATCTGTCTTTTACCTCCATGTTTCTTTAACAAGGAAGAAACTGTATGCTTCAGCTTGTTTTACAATGTAAAAAAAAAAACACATCAGAACAGTTTTGGTTTAATGTCTTCATCACTTCAGTTGTTTTCTCTCGTTTTTTTGGTATAAATCCATTTGATTATAAGAAAAAAGCTCTGTGGCTGTGTCTGTTTTTCTCTGTCTAGTATGGCATCTTTGAGGTGGTGCAATTATGTTAATAGATGATAATTAAGGTTGCATGAGCATGCTCCACATCTATAAATGATTAGAATTCATCAACATATGCATGAATGTGACTGACAACTGATGCCTCTAAACATTTGATGAATTTGCTTTTTAATTTCTTTAATTTGCAATTAAGAGCACTCATGAATGAACGCCTTGTGAATGCCACAGTGGCTGGGTTTACATCCTCGAGCAAATTTCTGATGCTAAGCTCTTTTTTGTCTACCTTCATTAAAAATAGCACTCTGACATTTTGGGAAGTAAGTTGATTATCGACACTTATAAAGACTTTTTACCCAGCAGCTAACTGAGAGAGACGCACCAGGGGCTAATTTAACACAAATTACTTATCATTTGCATAACCACATAATGTCTTTATTAAGTGACTTACCTCTTGTCACCCCTGCACACAATAGCTCGGTTCTACTTTGCTTAAATAAGTTTGTAGGGTGAAGTTAGGAATAGCCTTTTATGCAGTCAGTTAGCTGAGCTTGGGGCAAAAATAGGAAAAAAGTAACTTACTTTCATTATCACTCTGGGAAACCCAACTACTAGTTCTTTCTGATACAAAACAATTAAATAAACTAGTTGCTAAATAAGTTAAAATACAATTAAGAGGCATTTGATCAAAGAAGTACAACTCCTCTCATCTATAACTCTATGAAAAGAAAAGAACTTTGTTCTTTCCAGGTCTCACATGAACAACAATGAATGACATTAAACAGTTTCTTTATCTATCCAACAGTCTATCCAGTTCAAACCGGTCAATGTGCACAGGAACTGCAAAAACTGAACTACATCTCAGACTCTACAGGCCACAGTTAGTATGTTAAAGTTGATCACAATTTATGCCCAAGGACACAACGACAGATGACAGGGGGAGTGAGAATCAAACCAACAACCCTCCATTTATTGAAAGACCCACTCTGCCGCCCAAGCCACTACCATGCTGGTTGTTAGGGTGAGATTAGGTTTGCAATTTAGTCCGAACAAACCACAGCACCCTGGAACAATAGTCCTCCTTCACCAATATCTTGTTACAAATCTTTCGACATATAAAACTCGGTGTGAGTTGAAAGGCCACCCTAACTGGCCAGGTAAACCAGGTAAGTGGTGTTATAATACAGGTCAGTGATTTTATACAGAATTCAGCCATTTATGTTTGAACCAGACTCCGAGTCTGAGAGCGAAAATACGGAGATGGTGAAAGAAGCACTTTTACAAGTAAATGTTTACAATAATTTACATGGCAGAGCATTTCACCCCACTTATACAAAAGAAAACACGGGGCTCATTTGTACATTGCAGAGTGTGAAACTTTTAGGCTCGTCCCTTAGCATTAGCATTAGCATTAGCATTAGCATTAGCATTAGCTGTATCAGCAGTAAAGCATGACTTTATATCATTGTATCAGTCCACGCCTAAAGCATGACTTTAGGTGTGGACGAGGGGCGGGCTTATTCAAATAGCTTCCTGTGATGACAAAATCTCAGGAGCAAATCAAAATCATGCGTTTGAGAGAGTTTACCTTGTTGGCGGTGCTGCTGTGAACAAAGGGCCCAGACGGAAAACCTCCACCGTCTTCAAAAGAAAGGCTAATGGGAAGTTAACACTTCGGTCCAAAACCAATACACATGTTTTAACTAAAGTAAAATTCTGGGGTGATGAAGCACATACACAACTCACCCTGAGAGTGTGAGCTGACTGAAGCGGGAGTGCGGTGACATCCACCTGTGCCATATCATCAGCATGTGCACTGACCCCATGGATGAACAGGACCGGTCCGCTGGACACAGCATCTTGCTGAGGAACCAAATTCAGATCCCCGTCCACACGGAAGCTGGGATCCGACACGTCAAACTTCACATCCTCATTCCCTGCACAGTCGTCGAACTCAACTGAAAGAAACACACAGCAGGAAAATGTTTTTAACATCATTCTGAGCAAATTACAGTAAAAGTGAAGAAAAGAACAAAATATTTAAAACTGCAAAATAATCTGTAATCTGTCATTACGCCGAAACACAAATTAAACACTTGAGCTGTAAAAAACGTCAATGATTTCTATTCGTTCCAATGTGAAAAAACTATCTGCGTAACTTAGTAAAGCCTCATCGTTGCCCCTGACTTTCTTTTTAAAGATCATTGCAACGTGAAAAAAGATGGGGGGGGGGGTACTTTAATACAAGACGAGCCCACATGCGAGTACATGTGGGCTCTACTTGTCTGACTGAGGGAGATACCACCAAATACTCTACCAGGCATTATCCCTTCTGATCATGTTCATCCTCTCTTTATCTCTCTCTCACACTCCCCTCGGTGAGCAACATGATCCTCATGTCCACCCCCACCCTCAGCCCTGACAATCCTCCCCTCCTTCATCCGTCACCTCCTCATTACCTCGGCCTCCCGTGATGATCCCTACTGTCGCTGATAAGGGGAGGGAGGTGGGCTTCAGAGAGGAGGTCTGCATGTGAGCTGATGTACAAGTGTTGATTCAAGAAGAAAAGCTGGTGCAACAAGAAACATGCAGTTCTAACTCAGCAGCAGAACTAAACTAGCTGAAAACTTCAAAATTCTGCCTCAGACATATGGTGCCTTATATATATATATTATTTTTCTTCTCCCCAGTTCTATGTGAGAAGAAGAATTGTTTGGATCTGTAAACATCAGGGTGGGAAATATTCCATATGGTCACTATTAATCAAGCCACATAATTTCAGACATGTTTTAAATTCCAATTCCAATATTCTGTGTTATAAAGACTGCTGATCTGAACATTGTCGTAGTTTTAACCATATTCAGCTTTATTATTTACTCATAACTTTAAAAAAGAAACAAAGTTGAAGCAAATTATTTAAATTATTTAAAGCTTTAAAAGTGTCAGAATAAAGAAATGACTTTATGTTAAACCTGGAAATTCTAAAGAAGGTTTAGCCATCAGTACAAAGGTCACACACTTTCTTTGCACATGCTCGTTACAAGCTGAAACCAGAGACGTGCACACCAGCTGCATTGATGCCAGTCAAAAATGAATAAGTTCTGATGTCCTTACAACGGTAGTTGTACTCATCACATGCACACATCAACACTGAGGTTTTTAATAACCTTTAATAATTATGCGACTTAGGTTAGTTTCCCCTTTTAAATGTGTAAACATGCATAATTTCCTAGGTCATATTTTAAGGTTTTATGGGCAGTGATGCACAGTCAGCAATATTAGGAGAGTACAGTCAGACAGATATCAAAATATGACTTGGGTAAGGTTTGAGGGTAACACTAATGAAAAACTGAGTTCTGAGGTGGCTTAAAGGTATTAAACACAACCTGGACTGAATCTACATAAATTACCATACAATTACAACAGAGTATGGAGAGTAGTGAACTCCCCCCCCAAAATACAAAAAAAAAAAATACAAATAAATACTATAAAAACTGATAAATCCTTCTTTTTGCTGCCAATAACAAGACTAACCACAGGTACCAGTTAGACAGCACTAACCAGCACTAACCAGCCCTAACCAGCACTAACCAGCACTAACCAGTACTTCAATGTGCAGTTATGAATGAGCCTAATACCACATCCATTTAATTATTGTTTCTCTTCCTCAGACCATAGAAACATAGAAACTGATGCCGGTTATTCAGTTTGTGTACTGGGTTTCATTTATACAAATGTGGCATAATCCCAGCAGACACATGGCAAAGCACAATTAAATGACAAATACTTTACTAATTTCAGAGGGAAATTGCAAAGAAAGCTACGTTAGTTTGTCATTAGTAGATAAACGCTGAAAAAAATCCTTTAATTTAAGTTTGTTTCGTGCTTTTTTGGGGCACACCCAACTTTGTATGAGGTGAGGAGCCATTTCTGCCAGTGAAACCGGACAGGTCAAGCCATTTGAGTATTTTACACATTTCACTACTAAACAAAGCTTCTGATTATGTATATATATTACACTTTGTTTTTACTGCTTTCATATGGGCAGCAAACATAATGCAACACTAAGCATTCCTGCAGAAGTGTTGCAGAACAAGCATGCTTTTATTCTCGGGTTGGGGGGGGTTATTGTCCTCTACACAGTAGAATTAGTCTGTTGCTGGGATACTTTCCTGCTTGCAGATAATTCTCTCTCCATTATGTAAATTGTTTTCTACATGCAAGAGCTGAAAGATTCCTTATTATTTGCCACAAACATTCATTTAATTAGGGTAGTTTGTGATTATACAAAATTACATATACAGGATCAAAAAGCATAGAATTTACTTATGGTAATAAGTATTTGTAAATAAATTCAGTTCAGCCAGTGCCAAACACCTGCATTATCACATTATGGATAGCCAAGGCTGATATCAGCTTAAATGATGCAGCCATTTCACATATTTTTGTTACTTTGCATCAGTTCCAACAACGAGACGAAGTGGCCCAGACATCCAGGTAATGGTTCTGAAATGCATTCATCTGAAGAGTCTTTTTAAGTTTTTCTCTGTTAATTATCGCACACTTCTCCCATCTACCTGTCAACCGCCCCTCTATAGCTAGACAGTCTGTCTGCTTGTCGGATGCAGCAGGTTGAACACAGGTTAACGCTGATGAAGTTCAGATTTCTCCTAAAGGAAAGAAGAAAAAAAAACATTCCCAGTTCACAGAATCACTTCTATCCTTCTTGTCATACAGCAGAGCAGAGTGGATTATTCACAACCTATTTTGCTCTGCAGACAAAAGAAATGCATCAAGGAGTTCTGGTTGTACAGTACCTCCAGTCGCATTCGGCACGCGGCAGACCTGAACAGATAGTTTCTAAGCCCTCCTACAGGAACATAGCAGAGAGAGATGCAAAGAGGGCAACTGAAGATCTTTCTCATGCACAAAGATAACGTCAGACTTTGGCTTGAGCATAATAACACAGTTAATGTGCTGCTAAGAGCTTACATCAAATAAACTTTGTTCCTTTTATAAACTAACCAGTGGCATAGCAAGCTTTTCCAAACTGTGGAGGATGTGGTTTTGGTGGTCCATTTGGAGCAGGGGGGTAGACAATCAAATGCTTACCAGTATTTAGTATTAACTGACCTCTACTTGGCTAAACTTCTGATGTCCAAGGGCCAGTAAATGCACCATGTAATGGGATTCTATATTATGTTCTGCATCATCCCTATTCTGCATTCTAGATCATAATGCAGAATTCATACAGCATCATGTCACCAAACGTCTCCATGATGATAATATCTATTATAAAACCACCAGATTGGCTGTTTGCTCTAAGATTTGCTTTTACATTTTTTTACATCAGTTTAGATGTAATAATCAGTTCATTATCCCCTAAAATCAGTACCCTAAAAAAAGGCCTCTATCTCATAAATCGCTAGTTTCCTCTTTCTCAGCCGAAAGATAAACAGACACAAGAGAGAAAAGGCGATCAGCTGATCACTGACAGCAGGAGACGGAGGAGGAAGCAGCCGCGCTGCAACCGGAAGGCAACTAGACCGGCGGGGTCTGTGCAACACTACAGAAAAGGTTTTAGGAAAAAAATGCAGGAAAAGTGAGGGTGTTAAAACACCTTCATCACCCCACAGAGGTGACGCCCATGAGTCCCTAACAAATGATCTCCCACCCTGCAAGTTCCAGCACTGCTTTCTTTGATTTGACAGATAAGAAGCTGCCAGTTGTAATGTGGGATCGAGGAATTTATCTGTTATACATCTGACTGGTGGTGTTTAACAATCAGCCATGGTGTTGGTAAAGCTTCACTGATGTGCTTCTACTTCACATAAAAGAAAAGGAAATGTGAGATCTGATCTTCAGGCAGGTAATAAAATCACAGTACGGCCATTTTTTATTTTATTTTTGCATGCAGCTGTTACTCTGGTGAACACAAACTGATCTTTTAAAAGGGCATTCAGTCATTTTCAATATTTGAAGAAAGATTTGTGCATCATTTCCTATCAATTAAATCTGTTATGAATAATTTGATGTTTCTTTTTCTTCTTTAAAGAGGCTTAGCAAATTAATTCTCTAAGAAAAAAAGTCAAAACTGGACCGTTTCATCTCTTTATGATCCTCATGTGAGGTCTTGAATTTCAATATATTCTTTGTTCTAGCTGCCTCTTTAGTATAAACTCAGAAAGAGAAATGAAAGCTAGCTTTACTGAATTAAAAAATAAACTGGCAGCCTTTTGAGTGGTAATTCTCAAAGGTCAGTAAAGGGCCATTTTATGTCAGAAATGTTTTGTTGCCATCCATTTCTTTCATTTATCATCTTAGTGTAAGCAGGATTTACATCCTCATGCATTTCTTCTTCCAGATGCATTTAACTACTCTTCTGCGCAACGCAGTAACGTAATAAACCTCATTACAAGAGTTACTACAACAGCTGTGGGAAGTTTAGCTCTAACTCTGTGAAAAATAGCTGTTTTTAGAACAATTTTTTTATTGACTATGATCCAAATCCAACTTCTTATGTCAGTGCATATGTGAATATAAACACATAAGCATTGTTTTTATTGTAAAGTGATCCACTGACTAAGGAGCACAAGCCTCACAATGTTAGGATTTATAAAGTCCTGCATACAGATTAGTTTACATGGCTGCTGCTTAGTACAAGTGTCATGACATCCCACTGCTTTAATTAACATATTTCCCTTCTGATTATTTTGCTTCACATTTATCTTAATGCTGGCCTTCTGAATGTAAGGTATCATTATCCTTTTGTGACCATCGTCCAGCACACCAGAAGCAAGTGAAATGAGGTACAGTCCACGGTTAGTTCTGCCTGACAGTAAAATCAATAGATTAAAGTCTATCAAAGTTCTTATTTGATAGATTTAACCTTTATGACTGTTTAGCCTGGTTTTTATCTCTCTCACTGCATATGTTTTCAAGTCCTCCCTCTGGAAAGAATCGTTTCCTGCTGTTTGGATGATGATGAAAGAGAGAACACCAGTAAGAACAGAAAAAGAAGGAGAATGAAAAGTAAATTCAGACAGAAAATGACATAAATGTCTACAATGGACAATGGAGGAGAGCTACAAAGTGAGCAACCTACTCTCCAGGGAAACAAGGCTCCATCTCAGTATCTCGCTACTAAGCCAAAGCATGAAAGATGTGCTCATTTTCATTCCCATTACAAGCCTCAGATTTATTTCAATAACATGGGCTCGCTCTTCAGAGCCTGCAAATTGCAGCGCCAAACAGTTTCAGTGGCATTTCAAAGGCTGCTAGAGAGTGTTTGATGGTATTCTAATGTTGTCAGGTTTTGGGGGATTTTAGAAGAGAGCATGGTGAGCTGATGGCTTTGAAGTCAGGCAACAATGATGGAATGCAACTTACCCCACTCAGTACATAACCACACACCCACTTCTTTTCTGGCTGAGGGTGGAAAGAACTGTGCACAACATGGATTAGGGTCACCAAAATCCCCAACTGATGATTCAAGATAAGAAGCGGGGTGTGGGATGGGGGCTCAACTTTGACAACTTTGACATTCAAGTTCTTTCAGGGCCAAAAATCTCATGTGGAGCCTGTGAATGGCAAATTTTCCAGAAACTCAGCCACCAAGGGCAATGGCTCTTTAAGGCTTGAATCTTTTCCTTCAGCTTTTCCCAACATCAAACCACATTTTAAACTTCCATTCTAAGTCTTAACGAGAAAAATCTAAACTCTCCAAGTTGTTTTTTATTGCATAACTAAGAATTCATGTTTGAGCTATAAAAGTGTCTTTACTTCTGCATATTTACAGATTTACTGTAAAAAAGCTCTCGTACTGGTCAGTTTCTGCAGCCCGATCAGACAACACCATTCTGCAAAAGCTCGCATGAAGTCTAGAAAGAATTAGCATTTTATTCACCAAGGCTCCTTGTTAAAGCATTGAGACGCTCGCTTTGCTCCAATAAAATCTTGATTCTGTAACTTCAGCACCATCTGATGAAATGATCATACAAGTGACAAAGTCTGTGCAGTCAAATTTGGCTGGAATTACTATGATCTCACAAAGTTAGAAGTGGCAGAAATTGTTTTCTGCATCATGGACACAGTTTAGTCAAATAACTCAGGTTCCCCTCACATGCATGTGAAACACAGCTGCAGGCTGTCATATGATTATCAGCATTTTCAACCCACACTTTACTGTAAACAAACTCCAAAATATTCTTTAAAATACCTAAAAATATTTGTCTTTGTCATGACTTTGTGTTTAGGTGAAATAAGTGCAAGACAGATTATATGCAAACATTTAAACATTGAATTCGATATTATGGTTTCAGACCACAAAGGACAGAATACAATCAGCTGTGAATCATCTGTAAAGATGCTCTGCAGTGTGTGGCAACAAAGACGACACCAGCCAATGACAACGTGTGGGTGCGAGGACTTATAAACTACAGCACTCCATGCTGATCACTGTCTCTTCCCTCCTCTCTCTGTACTTCACACACACCTACACACACTAAGGTTTCTCTTCAAAACAGCAATGTTTTAATAAAATTTAGTGACATCACTTTCTCTTGGTGGTGGTGCTAACGTGTGTTGTGCTAAATTGTGGAAATACTGTGTGGATTTAACTAAGCTAATAAATATGAGCCTCCTGTTGGATAATTCCTGCAGGGTGATCATATTTCAGCTAATCAAGTTATTTAACTCCAGCTGATGCAATGAGTAGCTTCGCATTTCTTGAACAACCATGTGGAAAGACACATACGCGGTCGTGGAAAAGATGTTAGTCTGTTAAAGAAGGGTCAGATCATCGACATCAAGCAGAGAAAACATCTCAAGAGAAGCAGAAACTAAAACTGGGTTCAGAACACATTATTAAAAACTGGAAGGATGGTGGGAACCATCGTCTTCCAGGAAGAAATGTGGTCAGAAAAACATCCTGAATGATGGTGATCGGTGATCACTTCAACATTTGGTGGAACCAGATGGAAGAAAAACAGCAGTAGAACTCAGGACCATGTTTAATAGTGAGAGTTAGAACATTTCAACGTGAACAATGTGACGGAACTCAAGGGACCGAACAGCTGTGGAGCCATAAGAAAACCACTAACCAGTGAGGCTAACCGGAGAAAAAGGCTTCAGGTTGCTAGGGAGCATAAAGACTGGACTCTGGAGCCATGGAAAAAGGTCATGTGGTCTGATGAGTCCAGATCTACCCTGGTCCAGAGTGATGGAATATCAGGGTAAGAAGAGAGGAAGGGATTCAGACATCATGCCTAGCACTACTGTACAAGCCTGTGGAGACAGTCTGTGATCTGGGGTTGCTGCAGCTGGTCAGGTCTAGGCTCAGATCTAGGATCGCACATGGATCGGACACCACTGAGTCCAGACCTGAACCCCATGGAGAATCTTTGGGATGTGCTGGAGAAGGCTTTGTGCAGTGGTTGGATTCTCCATCATCAATACAAGATCTTGGAGAAAAATTAATGCAACACTAGATGGAAATAAATCTGGTGACGTTGTAGAAGCTTATTGAGAAATGCCACAGAGAAGCTGCTGGAATCAGAGATAAAAGAGGTCCAACCAGATATTAGAGTGTGGGATTTTATTTATTTATTTTTTTTTTGGGGTGGCAACTATCATATATATATATATATATATATATATATATATATATATATATATATATCAGTTTTCTATGACTATTCACAGATTGTCTATGTCTATGAATAGTCACACACGTGAATATTTCACACATGTACAACAGTCATCATGGCATGTTAGAAAACAAACGTCTGTGAGATTTTCTCTAGATCATCAGCTGATTCCCCCTATAAACCCTCAGAAGATCACCACTTAATTTCTTATCTTATTACTCACCGAATAGGTGAGGAAGACTTTGAATGCTTAGTCAGCCGCTGAATTTTTTTTAATTTCCAGAGTAATACTTTTCTCCCTTTGAGGCAGAAAGATTGTGTTGAATAATGCTAACATCAACTGTTATCAAAGAATTTACATTAGCTCTGCTCTTTTTGTCAGCCGTATTTTTTCTTCCCCTGTCAGGTACTTAAGTTTTCCTTTGAGGTGTTTTGAAGACTATTTTGTGTCTTGTAATAAAATGTCAAGTCTCATGATGGTAGAGATGTGAATCAGAGGAGTAATCTCAAAGGTGGCAGCATGGGTGTGTTTGAGCTGATAGCTGCCGTGTCTAACCAGACTGTGCTCAGCATCATAAAAACAAAAAGAGAAAATCATTTCAAATAATCACCAAGCATTGGAGATTTGAAAAATGTTTTTACACCCTGAATTGCATTTTACCCCAGAGTTCCTTATCATAGAGCATTGTGTAAGACCCATTGCTGGGATTCAGTGGTAACAAAGCTTCGACTCTTCATCTGGGAAGATAACATTTTTGTAGGATTTCTCCAGCTACAGGGGTCCTGAAAACAGAAGCTTTTATCTAGGCTTCAGCAGATTGTTAAAACCCTCCACACAAGCCTGTGTTTCTACTCCAACCAAACTTGTTGGATGTGAGATTGCTCGTCAAATGAGGTAAAAATGTGTTGTATTGATCGTGTTTTGATTTATGGCATTGGTGACTAAAGCCAATTAAAGTACAGCTACTTTTTGATTGGATGGAACATCAAATAGGTCTTGTGTGAACTGTTAAAGGTCTGTCTTCAATGTTGTATTGCCCTGGTTGTTGTTCTTGCCTTTGTTTTGGCTGGAAAGGGTGTTTCTTAGCTTCACCAACTTGGTATAAACTAACGTCAACCTTTTGTAATTACTGCAAATTATTTGGACTTACCACCAAGTAATCACCCAGTAATCATCCAGTTATCATTTAATTATCACCCAGTTATCACCCAGTTATCACCAGGTTATCACGTAGTTACCCCCTAGTTATCCCCCAGTTATCACTTAGTTATCACCCAGTTATCACCCAGTTATCGTTCAGTTATCACCCAGTAATCACCAAGTTATCACCCAGTTATCACTCAGTTATTACTTAGTTAGAACTTCAGTCATTATCACCTGGTAATCACTTAGTTATCACTCTGTTACCACTAAATTCAAACTATCATGTTCTTTTAAATATACACATAAACACATCTCATTAATGCATACGTGTGTATGTGTGTGTGTGTGTGTGTGTGTGTGTGTGTGTGTGTGTGTGTGTGTGTGTGTGTGTATGGTTCTTCTGTTTCTCCAAGTGTTTCCATAATCCTCACCTGTGCCATACCTTACAACTCTTGCGGTTGTGGGAACGGATCTGGTGTGTGTGCATGTGTCTTTTGTGCCGATGGTGTTAGAAAGACCAGCAAAAGAATCAGATCAGTCTTTACTGCAACTTATTCTTGCATGAATGAAATGGATGAAAAACAGTTCAATTTTCCCTTGAGGGAAATAATAAGATTTGGATTTGCAATAGTATTAGTTAGTGATAACTGAGTGATTCAGTTTTATTGGTATTCTAGTTTATAAACCCACTGGACAACTCAGTGACTCCCTCAGCAAGCAGAGGATGAGGAATGAGGAGAGATCAGAGATGAGTCTGATCCTGCAAATGCAACCACTCATCTACGGAGGCTAGAGGCAGACTAGTGGCCCAGAGACCCAGGCGATCAGCAGCAATCCCGGAGCAAGAATCCCAGCTACCCCACCACAAAGACGACCCCGGCAGAGACGACCTCGGACCCACCTAGAGGGCGGCAAAGGAAAGCCCCAGCCAGAACCCTCCCCGCGGTCAGGGGGCAGCCGCTGACCCCTCCAGGCACCGGCCATCCAGAGCAGCCAGAGCGAAGGGCCTAGGGCCCCAAGAGCCCAGAAGCTTTGAGTATCTATCTTAAATAACAAGATGCTTTCTACTTCATCAAATGTTATTTAAAAATCTGACAAAAGCATTACTGTAGTATTATTATTTTATTTTTATGAACAGAACAGTAGAAAACAACACAAATGCTGATTTTGGTCAAACTTGTCGGGTTTTAGATGTTCGTAAGAGTTCTCTTGAGTGTGTGAAGCTTCATAGATTTGTTCTTTTATAAGAACAAACCCAAGATACAAAGGTCTTGGTGAATGCCTTAATTTTCACTAAATGCTTGTAAGAACAGTTGGTGAATGAGGCTCAATGCCCCTAAGGCCAAACATTAAATAAATGTAATTTCAACTCCGATAGCAATGTTTTGTTCTGCTTTGGTCCCACACAGTCAGCTTTTCAGTCGGCTGTTTCATAGAGAGCTTCAAATGTTTTACAAACCCAGAACTCAAAACAAGCTAAAAGAGCTGCTAGCTCTAATTTGACGCTTAAGGAAATATTCATCTATCCATTTACATGCTTATTCCAAGGTAGGGTTACAGGGGGTGGCCCAGCCTGTTCCAGCTCCTCAAGGAGATTGTACGTGCATTTATTTATTAAGTAAAAAATGACCATGTAAACAGATAATCTGGTGTTTCAGATACACTGCTCAAAAATATAAAGGAACACTAAAATAACACATCCTAGATCTGAATGAATGAGACATTCTCATTAAACACTTTGTTCTTTACATAGTTAAATGTGCTGACAACAAAATCAAACAAAAATGATCAATGGAAATCAAATTTATTGACCCATGGAGGTCTGGATTTGGAGTCACACTCAAAATTAAAGTGGAAAAACACACTACAGGCTGATCCAACTTTGATGTAATGTCCTTAAAACAAGTCAAAGTGAGGTTCAGTAGTGTGTGTGGCCTCCACGTGCCTGTAGGACCTCCCTACAATGCATATGGTCTCACAAGAGGTCTGAGGATCTCATCTCGGTACCTAATGGCAGTCAGGCTACCTCTGGAGAGCACATGGAGGACTGTGTGCCCCCCCCAAAGAAATGCCAGCCCACACCATTACTGGCCCACTGCCAAACCGGTCATGCTGGAGGACGTTGCAGGCAGCAGAACGTTCTCCACGGCGTCTCCAGACTCTGTCACATCTGTCACATGTGCTCAGTGTGAACCTGCTTTCATCTGTGCAGAACACAGGGTGCCAGTGGCCAAGTTGCCAATCTTGGTGTTTTCTCTGGCAAATACTAAACGTCCTGCACGGTGTTGGGCTGTAAACACAACCCCCAACTGTGGACGTCGGACCCTCATACCTCCCTCATGGAGTCTGTTTCTGACCGTTTGAGCTACACATGCACATTTGTGGCCTGCTGGAGGTCATGTTGCAGGGCTCTGGCAGTGCTTCTCCTGTTCCTCCTTGCACAAAGGCGGAGCGTCCTTTCTGTTGGGTTGTTGCCTCCTACGGCCTCCTCCCTGTCTCCTGATGTACTGGCCTGTCTCCTGGTAGCGCCTCCATGCTCTGGACACTACACTGACAGACACAGCAAACCTTCTGGCCACAGCTGGTATTGATGAGCCATCCTGGATGAGCTGCACTACCTGAGCCACTTGTGTGGGCTGTTGACTCCGTCTCATGCTACCACTAGAGTGAAAGCACCGCCAGCATTTAAAAGTCACCAAAACATCAGCCAGAAAGCAGGAACTGAGAAGTGGTCTGTAGTCACCACCTGCAGAACCTCCTTTATTGGGGATGTCTTGCTAATTGCCTATACTTTCCACCTGTTGTCTGTTCCATTTGCACAACATCATGTGGAGCTGATTGTCAACCTGTGTTGCTTCCTAAGTGGACAGTTTGATTTCACAGACGTGTGATTGACTTAGAGTTACATTGTGTTGTTTAAGTGTTCCAATTATTTTTGGAGACCCAAACGAACCCTTTAAGACCGTCTAGATATCTTTTACACACTTATCAGCTCGAGACGACATCCAATGGATGGCTAAGGAGAAACATGGAACTGAATATGGGGTGGGGAGAAGGAGGACAGGGAGTAGTAAGCAGTCTTTCTCTGAGGATCTGACAAGGAAAAATAAGGTATTTGTTCTGGTGAAAAGACATCTGCATGAGCAGAAAGTGAAGCACAGATTGGCGTATCCTTCAACTCTCATCCTAACATGAAAAAGAAGGAGAGTAGACGTTCAAAGACAGCGTGGAAGCTGAGGAATGTGTTCAGCACAACACTAGACGATTGTAAATCATGAGGATGGAAAATGTGATGGAGTGTGTGTATATATGGAAGAGTCACTGATTTGGTTGTTTGGCACTGCAGTAGTTACATTAACATGCCTCATGGATTGGGAAATATAGCTAAACTCAGGAGTGGGATAGGAATGCTTTATGCTTGGGATGTGGTTCGTTCGTTTTTGTTCATGTTTCTAGGCAGCATTCAAATGGACTAATAATATGTATTTAAACTTATTTTCCTAAAGCTGAACATTTTTGTATACATTTACCTTTAATCCACAATTTAGGAAAAGAATTTAAAGGGACAGGACGCAGCAGAGTGGTACCTCAGTACGGGGAATTGTGCCAAATTAAGAAAAGCCAAATATATAAAATATGACTTTGCAGTGATGAATGCCAGAATCATCAGCTTGTAGAAAAATAAAATATTTTTAAATAATTTATTTAAAATTAGTTTCTTACAGATAAATTTTATCCTGAGTCAGTGGTGAAGGCAACAACTTTAAAGACCTACTCTGTACTGTTCAACTTTAAATATTCTGATGGGACAGTGACATCTGTTATGTGCATCTCTGAAGGCATCGCTGTCCAGCAGCGTCCTGTGGCTGAGAAGCCACCCTATGAAACTTTTTCATTCAGGATGCTGCGTTACGTTGCAGCTGTGTTTTGCTTTGCGCGTGTGTCACACGCTAGCAAGCAGACGTAAACAAACTGGATGCTTTTAACGTGCACCGTGCACTTTAGAAGACATAACCGGAGAGAGAAAGCCAGAGACAGAGAAATAAGACAAGAGTCAACATAAGACTGCTTTTTACTATCTGGAGAGTTCACAGTACAGCTAGGATGCAAGATGGATGACAAATTAGCCGTCATTAGGGGGCGCGTCACTGAGAAAATAGCAAAAGTTAAGTAGTGCATCTTTAAGAAGTAGTTAAGCTGTAGTTAAAGCACATTTTTGGAAAATGCGTGAAGATCTTTCCTACTTTGCAACAGAACCTTTTTTCTGCAGGTGCACGGCTGTGTTTTCAGCCTGTTCAGTTACCATAGAGACGGGCTTTCAAAGCAATTAACAGCTGACCAGATACAACAATCAGGCAAACATGCAGCTGTTGACTGGGGAACACAGACACGGTTCAGGTTCCGGCCAGGTTCCGGAGTGTCAGAATCTCAGTGCTTTTTAGGAAACTGGTCCTTGTTCACACCAGTTTAACCAGAACCAAAGTAGGCGAGCTATTGTACGGAAGTAAACCATAAACATCTTGGAGATTTGGTCCTGAAATAACTGACGGTTTCCCAAAATAAACAATATATTCAGACGACCAAGAGGATTTCGTGACGTTAGGATGTCAACGTGGGCTTATGTAAATCTCTTACAGAAATTTAAAACAGTTACCAGGCAACATAACAATGCAGTGACGTTCATGTTTTATTCTTTAAATAATGACATGATGAATTTAATAATTATGAGATACAGAATCTGATTGGTCGACTAGTCGTTTTAATAGTCGATGACAAATCGACCATCAGAATAGTCATTAGTTGCAGCCCTAATGGGAAACTGACTTTTCAGCTTCTGAACCAACTTTGGTCAAAAAGAAATCTCTGAGCAAGAGAAATAATGACTCCACTTCAGCCACTGTGGAATGCATCATCTGTAAACATTTTACACTAATTTCACAAAACGGAATAAAAGAATGAATGAACAGGGCCACAGGAACACTTCCTACACATTGTACTGTTTAAACAAAATGTCTGGGAAATAATGTTGCATTACCCAGACAATTATTTAATGAAATCTCTCATTAGTGCTGAAAGCAAAGATCCTGAGGGAAAATTTTACTCAGTCTAAGTATTTAGTGTAGCATCCATTTAACTTGATGAAAAAAAGCTATTTATCTACTTTTAAAATATGACGTGCCCCTTGAGTAACAGAATATTTCTTTTGTTAATGTCTTCTTTTTAAAAGTCCAATTAACACTGTCAAGCAGCAAAAAGAAAAAAAAAACTTGCACTTGCAGGACTGACATTCCTCCAATTATTTACTCGAGGATCAGAGATGTTGAATCACTAGCTTAGAAATCTGCAAAAGCTGATTATGATAAGCTGGCACTTACAAAATAGTTGAGTCACTCTGAGCTTAGCAGCAGCAGTATTGTACAAATTGTGCAGCGTGGAAATGATCTGGAACCGTAGCAGTTCTATTTTAATCAGAGTCCCAATCATATGTGGGAACTCTTGTGCTAAACCCAGCAGCTGAACTGGTGATAATTTAAGAATTTGCTTTGTGAGACTGTTGTTGCAGACAACAGAGATGCTTGATTCTCTTCTGGTACAGTCGGCTGTGCTCTGATCTTCCTGTTTGTAAACCAGCAAAACAGAGACAAAGAGATGAGACTGAGGGAGAAAACGATGCTTTGAGGCTCAGAGTGATCCTCTCTGTGTTACTGCTCCAAGTCACAACTCGCCCACCTTACTTGACCAGTACACAGCCATCAGCTATTCAACTACACATTATGTACAAAATAATAATCCTAATACTGCTCTCATTGGAGCCTCATTTAACGGTGACACCAGGAGGTTTTATCAGGGATAATTAATAATAAATCAGCACCATGTGAATTTAATAGTTACATACGGCCCTAGAGTAGTTTTTCGTTGCGTGAGATTGTATTTCTCTCCAGGCTCCGGCAGGTTTATGACTTGCACTTTAAGTTCAGAAATCTGATGGCTGTCAGGTAAAAACTGTTGCAGAAACTTTATGTTCAGCACTTCAGGCTGCATTTGTTTCCTGAAAGAAGAAAACTGTCTATATGTCTATCTAATCAATATCTAGGGCCAAATGTCATGGCAACAAGTGAGAAATTTGGACAGCAACTAAACAGAAGTCATCTTGAAACAAGGACGAAAGGTCAAGGCAACACAAAACTCAGTATTTATTCCCTTAACTGCAAACCACCTTTTTTGATCACCATCCACAGTGAATTGTGGTTAGCAGCTAATCAGAACAACCACAAGCCAGTTTTTTTCATTTCAGACAATAACTACAAAAAATTATACATGTTCCTTCAATTGTTTTTATTTTTTTTCATGAATCTCCCACCAACAACATTCTCTCAATATTCTTTTTGAATTAAAATAAGTTTTTCTCTTTAGCTTAGTAGATTTTTTTTACATTGTTTAAAGCTGAACTTTGGTATCAGGTCAAAGTGTGAAAGTCTAATCCAGAGTCCGTCTCTTCTCTGAGCTCCTTCCAGCATGTAAAAGTCAGTCTGTTGCTCTGTCCGCTTCTCTTTCCTTTCTCGTTACCTTTAACAATGTTTTCTTTCGTTTCCGTGCACATCAGCCATGTTGAACATTCACCAGTGTGCTGATGGCCCGTTGCTGCCATGTGATGCAGCCTTAGGATGCTGCAGGGCAACACTGGCTCCAGGAATGTGCATATTTAATGTGCTATTTAAATGGCTCAGCACAGAGTTTTAACATCACAAACTTAAGAGCAATTTGACTGTTGGAATATTCAAGCTGAATTTAAAGATGTATCAAAGTGGAAAAAAATGAGATCTTAATTTAACAATCCATGATTTTTCGTAATTAACACAATGACATATTTGGTGTTTGTATTTGTGCATGAACTCTGGCTTGCTTGGGTGTAAACTATGTACTATATTTTTAAGTTTTATTCTACACATCGCTTACTTTGCTTAAAGTTTCTTCTCATTCAGGTCCACGTTGTTCAAGCATCCTGCACGCTACAGTAAGCTACAGGGAACGTAAATTTGATTCATCATGGATTTGTGTTCATGGAAAATATAGTGATAGCATTTTTAGGAAGCACTGTCATTACATGTTAAACTGGCCAGTAAATTTTTATTTATATCAGCGAGGGTCCTGATGAGAACAAGTAGGACAGATCATGTCCCTCCAGTTCTAGCTTCTCTTCATTGACTTCCTGTTAAATCCAGGATAGAATTTAAAATTCTTCCCCTCACATATAAAGCTCTCCATGACCAAGCTCCATTGTATATAAAAGATCTCATAGTTCCACATATTACCAACAGAGCACTTTGCTCTCAGACTGCAGGTCTTCTTGTTGTTCCCAGAGTCGCTAAGAGTAGAATGGGAAGCAGAACCTTCAGTTATCAGGCCCCTCTCTGTGGAACCGGCTCCCAGTTTGGCTTCGGGAAGCAGAACCACACAAAAATAACAAAATATTTTTATGGGGTTATTATAATACAATATGGTATGATAATACAATAATATGGTATTAAAAATAATAATATTATTATTATTAAATTAAATTAAATTATTATCTTTAAAGACTCCAGGACATTTCTAAACTACTGTGAATAACGTCTGTACACACTGTATTTCTATTTGCTTCAAGCAACATTAACTTTCTTTAGAGGACATGAGAAAATTGATATTAGGAATCTTTCCATCTACCAGTCGTTTCTTTCTTATTTGATTTAGTTGTTTACTGTCATGGTATTCAGCCTTGACAAAAGGAAAGCAACAACCTGAGGCTTATTCAATTTGAATAAAATTTGTTGACTTCTTTTCTTTGACTCAGTCTTTCCCATGCAACATATTTTGTTTATGACCGCCGTTCATCAGGACGCAAACAGTCCCAGCCTCTTCTAAGTATTCCACTGATAGTCACTTGCTTGTAAAGACGACACAATCAGGGCCTTGTTATTAGTAGAGGCACTTCATGAATGGGTCTGAAGTAGATAAGGAGAAAAAACTGTTCTATTCAAATGACTGACGGGAAAATATGTCTATATACTGTATGTGTTGTGTTTGTTGCTGTCCTGGTGCATGATTTAAGAAAAGTGAACCTGCCAGCATTTCTCATGCAGTGGGGCAAAGCTAGCAAGAAGATGAACATAAGCACACAGTTATCACTTACATATATTTCACTACTTTATACATTCACCAATGTGCATATCTGCATGAGTATAAAATGTACTTTTCAAGGTCTTCGTGGTGCATGCATCTAACTCCGACAGCAGCAATAAACATCTCGGTCTCTCCATGCAAGATAGAAATGTTTAGTCCTCCAGGCTTGGTCTTTGAAGTTGCCTGTTTCAAGGTTACACCTGCTTAAGTATGAATTAATTCAAGTCCTTATTTCACACAAATAATTACATTCCACTCAAGTTTTATGTGGAAAAAAATGAAATAAATGAAAACACATTTGTGTATCCAAGAAATTGAGATCCCCTGAAGCTAAGCTTGACAAGGTTAACCACAGCAACAGATCTGAAAGGAGTGAGTAAGGTTTATTCGAGCACCATAACAAACTTCAATCAGCCTGTGTTTGTTTGTCAGCATCAGGGCAAAGCGTTTCATCAAAGAGGTATAGGGCAGGGCTGGATGCCAGTAGATGATAGTAAAGCCTGGCAGAGGAAGGCGCTACATTTACTGCTGAAGTCAAATAAAGATATATATCAAATGACTACTCAGCCTTGGAGCTATAAAGTAACTGCACGTATCTGGACCATTAACAAGCTTGCGTTTCATATAGCACGATGTAATATGCAATGGTCCTAATCAACAAACTGATATCATATTAGTCATTCTTTAGAAACAACAGGCAGGAAATACAATCTTAATAAACCAGACGTCTCAGACAAGACTGAATACATCAACTAACAGCAGTTACAGGGGCATGGTGACGAATAGCTAAACATCTCATCTAATCAATAAATTAAACCTAAGCTGCCATCAGTGGATGCAAATGCAACAGGGATCACAGATCAAAGAGTAAAAATTGGATGTTTACCACTCTGTCATTAATCAGCCCTAAAATAATAACTTAGAGCCAAATTCATTTACAGAGGTCAAACCTCAGGCCATATGCATTAAACACATGACCGACCATCTGGCTCTGCAGGAGGAACTGGGAAAGACAGCGATGGATTTTAAATACTGCAGCCATGCTCTGTTTGCCCCAGAGCTCCACAAAAACTTCAGCTATAACCATCATAGAAGCAGCATATTCCTGCTACCACTGGAACAACTCCCTTTTCCAGATATGTGATCTTTATATGCTGGAATTTAACATTAGAAATGTATGTCACAGTCAGGAGTTCAAGAATAATGTCTGCACAAATTATGCAGTTCAGTGGTAAAATAATGCTCCAGAAGCTGTAAAAATAATCAGAAACGCTCCTGCTACAAGAGAGCTCCACGATGCCTCGTGGACTTTCTGAGTCTTCAGTGCATGAGCCTTAAGTCTGCAGGGATTTAGCAAAGAGTGAAAGAGTTCTTTTAGCTAAACTGACATGGCTAAATACACAAATAAAGCCTTGGCAGCATTCTTACTATGAAAGTAATGTATGTTCATCTGAAAGAAATCTTGATATAGTTTAACCAGATAATATTCAATCCCCTTTGAAAAGGTGTTTTCCAAAAAATATAAAAGAATTAAAGAAATACATCTCGTATCTGTCACATTTTCAGATACAAATCATTAGTCAGGTGTCACAGATTAGCCTTTTCATCAGGTGACAGGTGGAGCTGGCAAACACTGGAGGTCTGAAGTTTTCTACTCAAGTTTACTAATGAAAGGATCAATGAGTGAGGGAGGAGGATGGATACGGGGGGAGGGGAATGGATGGATGGATGGAAAGGTGAAAGGATGAATGGGTGGAGTATGAAGATGGATGAATAGATGAGAGAGAGGAGGATGGACGGGTGAGGAAGGGAAGGGGAAGAAGGACAAATGGATGAGTGAAGAAAAAGGATGGAAGGATGAATGAGTGAAGCAAGGATCTCCAGCTCTGGTCCTCGTGAGCTACTGTCCTGAAGGTTTTGGATTCTGCCCTGATGCAACACACCTGAGTCAAATCACTGGGTCATTAACAGGCTTGTGCAGAGCTGGGATGAGACATTTAAAACCTGCAGGACAGTAGCTCATGAGGACCGGAGACCCCGGGAGTAAAGGAGGATTGTTAAGAGAGATGATGAATGAATGGACAAAGCAGGGATGGATGGATGGATGGATGGAGGGATGGATGAATGGATGGATGGAGGGATGGATGGATGGAAGGATGGATGGATGGATGGATGGATGGATGGATGGAGGGAAGGAGGGATGGATGGATGAATGGATGGATGGATGGATGGATAGGTGGATGGATGGATGGATGGATGGATGGAGGGATGGATGGAGGGATGGATGGATGGAAGGATGGATGGATGGATGGATGGATGGATGGATGGATGGATGGATGGATGAATGGATGGATGGATGGAAGGAGGGATGGATGGATGAATGGATGGATGGATGGATGGATGGGTGGATGGGTGGATGGATGGAGGGAGGGATGGATGGATGGATGGGTGGATGGATGATGGATGGATGGATGGAGGGATGGACGGATGGGTGGATGGGTGGATGGATGGATGGATGGGTGGATGGATGGATGGATGGATGGGTGGATGGATGGATGGATGGATGGGTGGATGGATGGATGGATGGATGGATGGATGGATGGATGGAGGGATGGGTGGATGGGTGGATGGATGGAGGGATGGAGGGATGGATGGATGGGTGGATGGGTGGATGGATGGATGGATGGAGGGATGGATGGATGGAGGGATGGATGGATGGATGGATGGATGGGTGGATGGATGGATGGGTGGATGGATGGATGGATGGATGGATGGGTGGATGGGTGGATGGATGGATGGATGGATGGATGGATGGATGGATGGATGGATGGAGGGATGGAGGGATGGGTGGATGGGTGGATGGATGGATGGATGAATGGATGGAGGGATGGATGGATGGATGGGTGGATGGATGGAGGGATGGATGGATGGGTGGATGGGTGGATGGATGGATGGATGGATGGATGGAGGGATGGAGGGATGGGTGGATGGGTGGATGGATGGATGGATGAATGGATGGAGGGATGGATGGATGGATGGATGGATAGATGGAAAAGAGAAGGAGGAGAATAAAGAGCTGATTTATTTTGACCCACTCTAAGTATGTGGTGGTGTAATTATTTGCTGATACATCCTCTTCTGCAAATAAACTTCTTGTTTATTTACATTTTCTTGCATTTCAGCCACTTTTGCACAAAAATCATGTAGAATCCAGCCAGTTAAATCAGATTATAGATTATAGATTATACAGTGATCAGTTCATACCACCTTCATGTTTTCTGACTATGACTTTATTATTTTAATGAAATTAATAGAAACTGAACCACAGTTCATCTTTTTTATCACCACTGCCTCTCTACTGCACAGGAGTGGACACGTGCTAGGATTTTTTTAACAGAGACATCTTTAGATACTTGGAAGTTCAAACAAGATGGGCCTTGCTAATGATCCAAGCAAAACCCACAGATCTGTCGCAAAGATTAAATACCTAAGCCATGACATGGATATGAATCCCATTTTATATTGAAATGGGTTTAATAACAACATCTAGAAAGTGAATGAACTGTGCAGCGTTAGAAAAAAAATTACCAGGTTTATTTAAAAAAACAATGGATGAACCAAATGGCAAAAAGCGGTTGGACAGTGTAACATCCATCAATGTACTGTAATTAAAATAAAATGAATGAATATTGAAAAATCCTAATTTGACTGCAGCTGTATTGGAGAGTATTGTTCATTTGTAACTGTACAAAATGCCCGAGGACATTATTCAAATATTTCTGAATATGTCTACAAAGTAAAGACTTTCCACGTGATGTAGTTTTGCATGGCTGTAGCTGCTAGCACTCTGCCTGCTTCCTTCTTTTATCATGTTGATTTGTTTTTATCTGGTGTTAGTTTTATTATTATATTTATAAAGTGAAAAAAAAATAAAGTGAAAAACAATCAATGCATCAAAGCCAAGCATGGCCCTGCACTTGTCTCTGCACAGATACGCCTCTGTCATACAAAAAGCTGTCACATTCTTTAAAGACCGTCTAAGTCCTGCACTCAGACACTTACATGTGCTAAGTGATAAATAAATAAACATTACTATAATTACTATCATTGCAGAGCAAACATGTAATTTAACTGTGTGAGAGGTTTGGTGCCTGGGGTTGTTGAAATTAAAACTGGCACACTGTCATGGACTCTGTCGTGGGCTTTTATGACTGCTGTGTGTCCGAAAGCCTTTTGTTTTTTGTTTCTTTTTAAATAAAAACCAGATTGTCATCTCAGTGTGTACGTTGTATTATTTTAGTTAGAACATTAAATTGGTAAGGCTAGTTAGTTA
Organism: Melanotaenia boesemani; assembly: GCF_017639745.1. Taxonomy (NCBI): domain Eukaryota; kingdom Metazoa; phylum Chordata; class Actinopteri; order Atheriniformes; family Melanotaeniidae; genus Melanotaenia; species Melanotaenia boesemani. The sequence goes on from NC_055691.1 coordinate 36,194,528, forward strand.
AAAAACAATAGGGGGAATTTATTAATTCATTTATTTTGGTGTTGTGTGAAGTATTTGTGAGTAGTTAGTGTAGTATATCTCAATACTTCCAGTACTGATATATTATAGCTGTCCTATAGAAAAATGAAGGGACGTAAAATTCCACAATGTTTAGTTTGCATAGAGTGACACTACCAAACAAAGACTAATTTGGTATCTGTGTTGCTCTTCTGTCGCCAGCCAGTGAAGCCCCATTTATGCTCTACATAATTAAACCAAGCATCCCCTAAAGAGAGCCTTCTGTCCGTCTTCTGCATCCTTTACCTGCATGTTTCAGAGCTTGCTGATGTGAACCCAGACAAAGCAGCTCCACCGGAAACGGCTGTGTAGCATAGCAACAGAAACAAAGCTGGAAGAACTGGTCACACAGAGCAGCGCCGCTTCATTTTTTAAGTCTCTTTCTGAGAATGTGCATGACCACGATCTCCTCCACCGTCATGTCTGATCTCGTCTAAAAAAAAATTCACATCATTGTCGTGATATGTTTTGTTTGTAATTTCTTTTGTAATTTTTTATTTGTTTATTTTAGGAACTCCTGATGATTGTCTGCTTAGTTTACCTGTAAAAGCTGTAGGAAATTCTCTGCTGTGTTTCTGTACAGGTGTAGCAGCTGGTTGTCTGCTGTTAGGCTGGACCGAAGCTCGTTGCTTCTATCTGCTGGATCTTTGTCTCCTCGTCCTTTTTTCTACTTTCCTTTTTACTTCTGTTCACTATTCTCCTTGTTTTTCTGTCCCCCCCGGTCAGGTCCAGCAAGATTACGTAAATCCCATAATTCAAAATAAATAAATAATATTTAAAAAATAAATTAATAAAAGAAAAAAAGAAAAAAATAATTATGGAGAGGAGCCTTATACCCATAAAGCTCCTCTTGGCAAAGCAAATTTGTTCGGCCCAACACAGCAGCCAGACCATCATTCTGCCGTCACCATGCTGGACAGGACAAGTTATAAATGAATAAATAAAATAAAACAAAACTGACGTCAGAGAAGCACACTGAACTCTGCACTGCCCTCTGGTGGATGTATAAGCTAACAACAAGGGGAAGTATGTGGACAGTGACTGACAATGTTGGACTTGGACGTAACTATCAACATATGGAATAGGAGCATAAAAGAGGCTTAAAAGCCGCTCTGACGTTGAATCTTGTCTGATCTCCTACTCTGATAATGTCGCCCTGGGTTCTACTGCTGAATCAGCCATGGTGCATGTCCATTTCAGCTGTATTTTGCTTTAACATGATGCCCTGGGCTGGAAAAACAAAGTCGTGAAGTGTGGTTTCTCAATCCAGGTCCTCAGGACCTGCTACCCTGCATGTCTTAGAAATGTTCCTACTCCAACACACCTGATTCAGATTAACAAACTTCTCATCAAGTTCTTTACAAGCCTGTTAACAAGCCATACATTTCATTCAGGTGTGTTAGAGTAGGGTTAGCTCTAAAACATGCAGTGCGGTGGGTCCGGGGGACCAGGACTGAGAAATACTGCTATATGGCCCCAGAAATTAGACTAATGAATATTAGTGTGTATCAAAATGAATCAGATGCACAAAGATTTAAAACTTATGTACAATTGCTATAAACTGTGATTACATGTTTAGGTTTAGCTGTTATTATCAGCTCTTTGGTAGCCCTGGTCTGAGCAGTGGGAAGTGTGCTCTGCCCCTGAAATCTCGATTCATGAGTAACTTACTACCACCACTTTCAAAGAACAAAAATCCTCATGAACATTTGAGCTGTGCATGTGATTTTTCTGCCACCTGTTGCAGTGAGCACCCTGTGCTTGCAAATTCAATGTATTAGACAAGCCCTGCGAGCCTGATTTGACTGAGACAGTAATATACTGCTTTTAGGGTGGAAACTGTAACAGGTGATGCTTATTAGATGTTTGGATGCAGAACCTCTGCAGAAGCTGTTTTCTGTTAATCATGTTGATCAGTGCTGGCGGAGTGTGTCTGTGCATGTGAAAAATAAATGCATAAGATAACAGGACAGACCATGCATGAGACAGAGGAGCTCATACAATGTGCCTTTTGCACATGTGCAAAAAAATAAATAAATAAAATTCTGGTCAAAGCAATGGAGGCAGTATTTGCCAGCACCAGCCACGAAACAAAACACAGTGAACATCCTGCCAGCTGCAGTGACACAAACTTTTTCAATCCAACAGCTCAGCTGTGGACATACACTCAAAAATGAACACAGAGTCCTACACACAAATCCATAGGCAAGCATAATTTCACACACAAGTCGACATCCTGCAGTGTATGGGCACCCAGCAATGCATTCAAGCATTCAGGAAGATCAATAGGCTTTCAGGAAGCCAGTAACACCCAGGTTGAGCCCCAGAGGCACCAGCCAAGTTACTCAGCACTTTCCCTGGTCACACTAGAGACGCTGTGCTCGGCTATGGGCCAAGAGCTGAAGAAAAGAAAAAAGGAAATGGAAGACAGCAAAACTTTTGAGTGTAATTTTATCAGTTACATGATGGCCCCAATCGGTATGTCTGGTTGAAGGTCTGGTTGATGTGTGGCTTTTGTTGTTGCACTTAAACCTGCACTGACAGATTTAAGAGGCCGAGCAAAACATCTTTAATGCCGTCTGTCTGGATTTCCTTTCGGCTTAAAGATGCCATTGTTTTCTTTTTTCAGTTTTCACTTGTTCTGTCTGCTTTAATGTCAAGCCAAAGCCTGTAGTTAGACCTTTCAATAAACCCAGCAATACTCCAAGCTCTTTGAGTGGAACATTGTTCCACTAAAAACACAACAAATCTCATCATCAAGGACAATCCTCAGTTTCTCTTTAAAAAGCATAAATTGTTCCAGATATCTTTTATTTCATTAGCAGCTGGGAGTTGTTGAGATCTCCTCAAAATGGATAATTAAAAAACAACCTGAGCAAAAACATTTTTCAGAGGAAACAAACATACTTGGACAGAAAACAGCAGGCAGAACAGAAGAAACAGGCCCTGGGAGGTTTCTATGGGTTTTTCCCTGAAGTGTGAAAATCTAATTCTCTATTCTAGTTTCTATGTCACATTAGGAAGCACAAATACAGCTCAGGAAAAACTCAAAGGCTGCAAACATACGAAAATTAATGCTTGCACAATTTAAGGTTTGACAATTTTTCTAACTAAAATAAAACTTTTTTCCTGCAATATAATTCAAGGAGTACACACACTTTTTCATACTGCACCCTTTCTCCCTCGGTGTTCTAGTTTATGTATGCATGTAAACAAAGCACAATAACAAAGCTAAAAGAATGACGCTTATAGAAACATATGCTCCTAAACTTCTTCAAATACCTCCTTCATAGACATCTCATCTTTAATTTATCTACCTCATCAATTAACCCGTTTGCATCATGTCAGCCCTGTGTCTAGTTCAGGCCTGAACAACAACTGCTGGGCCTTTTAGAAGGATCTTAATCACGTTTATTCAGACAAAGATGGAACAAAATGTGTTGCTTTTTAACTTCAGAGTATGCAAATTTCTATGGGACCCCCAACATTTTGTTATGCTTGTGTAAATTAAACTGACTAACATGAAGCAAAAGAATTTAAAATAAAGATGTTTAAAGCTGATCTTTTCTACTGTTTCAGTCATACCTGCTGCTTTCAACCCATATCAGAATAAGGGTCAAAGATGCGTCGAAAGGATATCAAGCTTTGGAAGCTGAGTTAACAATCTGAGTGAGGATGTTAAGTGGTAGACATCTGACAGAAAAAAATACAAGACAGCGGTTTTTGACTGACAGCTGTATTCTCTTTAAAAACCTAAAGCTCCCACTGAAGTCTTATCATGATGAGAAGATATTCCAGAATAACTGCTGCCTATGTTTTGCTGCTAAAATAGAACTTTTCTTCTCATAATTAGAGCTGCGCTTTCTGTAGTACATAAACTTAAAAAATGCAAGGAATGCATGCATGGCAAGAGGGTCATAAAATAATGAAGTGTGGAGACTCGACTGAATGGTGTGTTTGTGCAAACGACAGAAAGGGAAATGTGTTGCTCATTTGATTACTGACCCCTGCAGCTGCCACTCTCAAAACTCCCAATTTAGATCTGAAAGGTACACACAACTGTAATGAAATTAAATGCAGCCACACACACACACACACACACACACACAATCTTATTTTTAAGTACAAGCATCCAAACAATGCAGAATGAGAATCCTCCTAATGGCAGACCTGAGGGAAGCTACAATGCATAAGATTCACAGGATTATCATGTTGTTTGGGGAGGATGAAACTGCGAGAGGAACATGACACCTGTTTGTGTTCCTCAAAATTGTAGCAGCATGAAAACACTCATTTCATCGGCAGGTTTTCTAAAGCTGTAAAACTCATCCTCACAGATTTAAAATGAACTTCCTCAGGTCAGGACCAAAGCTAAATTTAGCATTGCCATAACTGGTGCGAGATTACGTCCCTTTAATGCTCATTTGCTCATTTTAGGATTTTTTTTTAGGATTTAGGCTTGTTTCATTTTAATATGCATGAATAGTTTTTTATCATGTAAAGCACTTTTTGGTTCCTTTGGCATGAAAAGCACTTTATAAATAAAGTTTGATTTGATTTGAAATGGTCTGAAAGCACAGCAAAATAAGCGCAAGATGAATGTGGAGGAGGGAATGAAGAATCCTTTAGCACAAACGCATTAAATTAACCTTAAAATTACACCACAGAGGTCCAAAATGGCCAAATACCAGGCTGTTAGGATGGAGACAAAACCACAAGATGTAAGGCCACTTAACAAAGATCACAGCACTAAAAGCAAAATGTTATTTACCATGGTCAAAACCTCACCAAAACATCACTTATTCACAGATAAAAGAAGTTATTTCAAATCAATAAAAGCCAAATAATGGAAAATGCAGTTTTTCCACAGTTTAATGAGAAAAAGCTACTGGAGAAGTAAATACAATAACTTATGAGAAAATAAACAACATACCATTTAGAATTGTAGTGAAATTCTGTCCAGAGGTAAAATAACCTGAACAAAAGAAAAGAACATAATGCATGACCTCCTCGCTGCCTGGATCTGGATAGGGTTCAGAGTTCATGTCTAAGACCACAAGACCACTGGAGTAATCCTACTGTAAAGGGTGGGGGTACAGTAGAGGTGATCAATAAGTTTAAAAATGTCTCAAATGTTCATATTGAGCAGACAAGTAGCTGGGACAGGCTGCTGGACTGAGGCAGCTAACATCAGTCCTAAACCTGCAGTATAAGCTGAGCTGGACATCCCAAAGTATGCTTGTAGAGTTCAGGACAGGACTCATGGTGTTTCCTAACAATTTGGATTAACCATTTAGTAGTAGTTTGTTTTACATTTACCCCCATTTCCTTCCACAGTGCAAACTACTTCTTGTCTGGCAGACTGAAATAATGCCATACCTGCTCATTACGGGGAAAGGCTGGTGCACACTGCTGTGATTGGCTGTGGTCTATTATGAACCCTCATTTAATCTTAGAACCAAGATGTGCTGAAGTCTGTCAGTGGAGTGTAATTTATTCTATAATTAAGGTAGACAGTATATAATTCCTTGCCAAAACCTCCCCCTCAACTTCCCTTAAAGCTGCAATTAAAAACACCATGTTTCCAGCTGATGACGAGCCTCTTATTGAACAGCATGTCAAACGTGTCGAGTTATTTTAAATTCTAGTAGCACTGTTAATATTTCAGACCTAAACAAAGCTTTACGGCTTTTCCGTCTGATTTTCTTTCTCCCGCGTTAAGTAAGGCAAAGCTGACATACGAGTACAGGAAGGAATCAAGAGTGATATTCCTCTGCAGGAACGACACAGAGCAGACTGGGAGACAGCGAACCACCGTATTTCAACCAGTGTCAAACCTCCTTCTGCAGTAATGGTGCATCTGGCAACCGCTGTCCCTTCTGCCCCCGTTACCCTGTGATTGCAGCCTGCACAGACTGGCTCTCAGGACTGCTGATGCCACTTTGTGTATCAGTGGGTGAGGTACTCGCTCACAGCCAGCAGCAGGTGTGCTGACACATCCATCTTTTTCCATACATAATAGAAAGAAGACAACTAAGAATAATACATTTAGTACATACATCTCATCTCTGTCTAGCATCTCTATTTCATCTTCCATCTGGATAATGTCCACTTTCCATGGCTTGCTTTACACTAAACACTCATCTGTTGGATGAACACAATGTGATGGTGGCAAACATTTTCACACAATTAACCCCATAAAGCATGAATATTACAACACATTTCTTTACTTCTACAGATATATAGTCATGCTTTTTATTTTTTTTCTTCATTTTATTTTACTTTCATTTTATTCCATTTATGTTGATATAATCCAGAAAAACAATTAGATAATGTTTTTATATTTCTATAATATAAATATTCTATAAAAATAGCTGTTACATCTAATATCTGCTGGATCCAATTTTAAGTTTTTGTTTTTTTTTTGTTTGTTTTTTTTAACAGTAGAGGAAAATTTCGTTTTTTTGTATTTTGTACTTAATCTGCTTCGACAAATACTGAATTATTAAACTGGAATGTGTCCCGCCCACAGCGATCAATTGTCCTGCCAGTTTCCCTGTCCTGGCACTGGGACTGTGTGTGTGTATATATATATATATATCAGGGCTCAAAAATAATGCGTTAACAGTAATCACAAATTTATAATTGCATTAATATTTTTAACTGAATGAATGCATGTGTGGCGTAACAAGCCCCGTACATCCGTCATTTCTCCGTCCTGACGGCGGGGCGTGGAGAGACAAGATAGAAAAGATGAGCCGGCTGGCTCTATGGAGAAATTTGAGAGTAAACACAACATTAATGGAGCACTTTATATGCAACAGCTAAATAGCCGTTCCTCTACATCGAAGTTTAATTCTAAGGCCATGAGAAGAAAACTCTCTTGGTAAATGTGACTGTGTCTTTACCTTCTTGTATCATTTAACCTATGCTGCATTTGGTTTACCTCATGTTGGCAGCTATCTTTGTTTTATGTGTTTGTTTTACTTCTTGTGTTTTGAAAGTTCATTTCTGTCTTATGTGGTAAATTGTGTACTTGTGATTGTGCTGCCTTCTCAGCCAGGTCTATGAGTTTTCTTTTTATCTTGTTAAATAAAGGAGAAATAATAAATAATTCAATTAATTTGACAGCAGTTTTAAGTTAATTGAAAGATGAGTGTATTTGAAAATACGCGCACATCTCAGAAATACTTCCTGGTTTACTCAACACACCTTTTTACAGAGTTTAAGGCTCTAGTGGGCTCACATGCCCAGCTAGACCGTATGAACTGATGTTCATACGGTCTAGCTGTACATTCAATAAAGTTTATTGAACAGTAGCTTGACATGGAAGGGGGTGAGAGAAATCAGGGAAGGACCTGCAGCAAAGAGATTCCTGGTTTGAGTCACGTCCTGCATGGTGTTTTCAACTCATATGTTCTGCAGTTTTCTCTCTCCAATTTGTAATTTCTTACTTTTCTGTTGAGTTCTCAGCCATTAATGATCAGAGTTGGGTGTCATGTGTATGTAGCTAGGATTAGTCTCAAAGCTAGCTCTACTTTTTTTCTTTTTTTGGACTCCAAGAAGAATAGCTGCAGTTTTGCTGCAGCTAATGGGGATCAAATAAAACAATGAACAATAAACAGTCTACAAGGTTCTACAAGGGTTTGGTTTCCCTTTTACATATTAATGTGTTCTGAGTCCAATCATGGCACCTGAGCTCAGCCTGCAGAAAAAAACAGCCTGAAAATGTTTCCATCTCACAATTTACAACCATGGATTGTGACAACACTCCATATGTGACAAGTGAACAAATGTAGAGCTTATACCGTTTCTGGGCTGCTTTACCAGCTGATTCTGATAATAAATCAGCAGAATCCCCTCGGCTCATCACTGATGTGTCATAGATCTACAGCTTTATTTAGTCGTTTTCTATCTTCATTCTCCACAACACAACCGCCTGCTTTAAGTTGCTGTAAGAACATCAGTTCATACAGTCCTGCTGGGCATTTTATGAACATTGATACTGCTTTTACTTGTTTTACTTCATATCCTGCTTTACTGTTGGTGTTGTATTGCTGCTGGTACCCAAATTTCCCTGAGGACTCTCCAAAGGGATTAATAAAGTATTTTCTATTCTATTATATTCTATTCTATTCTATTGCGTTATTGCTTCTGTTTTATTTTATTGGGCCTTGTCAACCTTGTTGATTTAAATGAGTTATAGAAATAAATTTGACTGTTAAACAACCAGAGAGGAGCTATATCTGCTTGAACTTGCAGCTTGTCTTCGTCTCCAGGTCCAGACTCAGGCCCAGATGCAACAGCAGCAGTGAACCAGGTGAAGTGATTCTCAAAGATAATAGTTATTTTTCTGCACACGTCCAACCACAGAGACTTGTTAGTAAAGCCCTAATGGACATTAGTGACTCTTCTGTTAGGGAAACATTTTAAAACTAAAAATATCTTGACTTAACATATTATTATTTAAAAAATGGAAAAAAAAAATATTTTGTCAAAAAGGCAGCAGGCAAATCGTGTGTTTTTCTACAAGATAGTCATCTTTCACTAAGAAGTGGATAAAGACAAAAACTCTAAACAATTAAAACTACTTCTGAACATATTTTGCTTCCTAAAGCCACACGCCTGAATTTCTATCCCATCTCTTCTCTGAGCTCTTTCCAGCCAATAGAAGTCTGTCTGATGTTGACTCTTTCTCTTTCACTTTCTTTTCCTCTGATAACGTCCTCGTCTGTTTCTCTGCTGAATCAGCCACGGTGGTCATCAGAATGGCCAGTGTGTTGATATCCAGCATTGTTGTTCAGCACAACGCAGCTACCACGGGCGTTTCTCAGTCCCTGGATGCTGCATCATGTGCACCAGTGTGCCATCAAAATGCGTCAGAAACACAGAGTTTTATGCTCAGAAAGTTCTGTGTTGCTTTAAAGTGAAGAGTATACATCTGATCACACATTAACTAAAGATAATAAATTCTCATGCCCTTTAATTTAGCCATGAATGATTATCAGTGTGCCATAAAAAAGATCTGTTGTCACTACAGCTTTCAAGTCGACTTCATCTTCTCTCCACAGCCTCCACCCTTTATTCCACTCATCCTGCAACATCACCCCATCCCCAATCTATCAGGCCATCCTAACTATTGTCCACAGCATCCTCCTGTTATAAGTTTCCCCTCTTATGGCTGAATTTAGCTGTTGGTTAACGGAGTCACCAGGGAGCAATGTGGTTACTCATCAGGCCCAGTCTCACCTGTTAACCCTGCCTATAGTAAACATAATGTACACGCAATCTTCAAATTATATACATATTGTAGGTAGAAACACCAAAAGTACTCACTGATGTACCTGCTCACACGTACACACTTGCATACCCGTAACAGTAATGGCCTTTCTTGTAATTACAGTCATTTGTCAAAAGTGTACCTTGATTTATGGCCAAATTAAAAATACACCGGAAAAGAAGCTGCAGGTCCTGGTAGCTCTGCCTACAGAAAGTGATTAATGCTACACCATTAGAGGCATGAGAGTGGCATGATCCGGATATGCACCCTTCCATGCAGCACAGAGTGAATAGGAACATAAATCCAAGCATATGCACTCTCTGGATGACTGAGTAGGTGAGTGATCAGGGAGGCTTTGGTCGAGGTAGCAGTGGGTTGGTGTAGTGCAGGTAAGAATGCCACAATGAGTAAGTAGAACAAAAACTGAATGAAGCACAGCTGTGCTCATTTATGGAAGAGGTAACCTGTTTAGTTTCCATATGTACATTCTTCTCCTGCTTCGTTCTTTGGGTGTTTACAAGGTAAAATGACTGGCAATGGGCCATGACGCTTTCATTTTGTTAAAGAGCATAAATAAAAACGTGGTTGAAATATGTTTGGCTGTGCTAGTCGGTACACTCCTGGCTTTCCTACTCTCTGCCTTTTTCAGTAAGATGTCTGATTAGCTTGAGGCTGTTTGTCTAAAGTAACTGTGGGGAAATAATGACTCAGTTATACAACATAAGCAGCAGGGGTGTGTTTAGAGTTTTGACAAAAGAAGAAAAATGAATATACGCCAACAATGTCCTGCATGAGCAGAAACACTTGAATGAATTCTGTCTGGAAAAAGTGGTCAACCTTTAAAGCAGCAAATAAATCACAAAACCCCTTCGTGAATGATGGACTGTTTCATGAAATATAAATACGTCTTTCTGTCTGTGCCTGTGTGTGCTTGTCCCCATGGTGTTTGGGGGCATGAAATATTCTTTCGACAATACCGTGGGTCCTCAGGCATAAGGACAGCAAACTTCATCATCTAGAGTTAGAAAGCAGAGCTGAGTAGGAAAGAGGCGAGAAAGAGCTCTTCCATTTGTCCAGTTTATCTAAAACTAGGCTATATCGAAATGCAAGTACTTTTAAATTGCTTTGGTGATAAAGTCTGAGGGATACAGGCAAGAGACAAGGATTGTGCCAGCCAAGAGATCTTTGGAGCTCAATGCAGTTAATAAGCCGTGGGCCTTGCGCCAGATGGGAGAGCTCCATGTCCACAGACTGCTGCTGCAAGCCATGCCAAGCCTGGAGAGGCCATTTCCTTGAGAATTTTTTTTATGTCAGTTGTTAAAGAATGCTTAATTATGAAATGTGAGTAATGCTAAAGGCTGTTATGTTCTTTTAGGAGTAACCATATATGGGGGTGGGATTGTAGAAAGCCTTCTCAGAGCCATGGTTTGCTCTGCAGGAAACAGATAAGGAGGCTCTCTTCATTTCAACTCCACATATTATCTCCACTCAAAGGGGGCTGCCCTGTAGCTTCCTACTACACCACCAAATCCAGACTGTCTTCCCTCCCAAGGTTTGCATAAATTCACAAGCTTGTGTGTTTTTATGATGGCCCCTTTAAAATAGCCCACTCCTGGCTGTGAGTGTTTATAAATGAGTCCAGTTTCTGCACAGCAGAAACATAAGCGATGCTACAAAGAACCATCATCTCTGCCAAGTTGCTGACAGCAAACGGCATCAACTTTATTGCCATTTTTTGAGGGGGCAGTGACAAGGCAAGAAACAAACAAGCCTGCAGAACTTAGGTGAGCTATAACACCATCCCATAATCAATACCTTTCATTGCTGGATTACTCAGCATTGAGGCACAAGCTACTGAGAGCTATTAAAAGTAACTTTTCAGGAGTGAGAAACTAATTCATCCTTTAGTAAATGTCATTCACCTCCTGGCCTGCATAATGCGCCATCACCGTAGAGACGACATTTGCTATTTGGAACACTTTATAGAAATATGATGCTTTGTTTTATAAAATAAACGAAGGTGGTACCTAAAGTTAAATGTTTTCCTTCAAACTAAATATACCAAATAACTTTCAGTAAACAATTTGTTTTGTGTGCATCTGCAGAAATGGTCATTTCTAATAGCGTTGTGGGCTGCTGTTGCAATGAAAGACAGAAAGCCTGAGCTGTGCTTCCAAAATAAACCCTTCATGTTTTAATTTCTTCTTATGGATTTTGGAAAGAGCTGCAGGACCACGAGAGCTGTAAAACCGGGGAACTTTTTCAGGCAAGACACCCAGTCTTGCCTCTTCCTCCAAAGGTGAGGGAAAACAGACTGCAGGCCAATCACACTAAAGTTTCAACAATCGCTCACTTCGATTCCGAAACTCACACACAACCTGACTAAATCAGTCCCTCACTCCAAACACGAGCGAACCCTCCTGGCCACCACAACCGAAAGGGGCCGACGGCGAGTTCACCCCTGCCGTGCTTCAAATAACAGGCTCACAAATAACCACGGAGCAGCAAAATCATAAATAAAGGAGAGCGCCTGAACACGCACAGCCTTCACACGTCCGCACCGTCTACACCCCCACCAGGGTGTCAGAATCAGTGGCGGCGTCTCAGGGGATTACTACAGGCACTCAACCTGCGTCACCCTCTCAACCTTTGAGAGGTACGTCCTCCGCCTCACGAAGGGTCGCCCCTAGGCCAGAGCGCCCTATACAGCTGCGGCCTAAAGTTCAGGTCACCATCACCTTTACACACACACACGCTCCCACTGGAGTCGTGGCCACAGCAGCTCCGAATGCCCGTCACCAGCATGGAGTGACTCACCCATCGGCACCACGCTCCACCGGAAGCTGCCAACAGGAAGCCCCTTCAAAATAACAGTTCCCAATCATGCACACAAGAAAGAAAAACAAATGGCTAACTTATCCACACCGCGCAAAACCCCAGGAGATCCTTCAAGATGACATTAGAAGAAAATCTCCCGGACAAGCCCCCATATGTTACGTCCCGTTTTCAAGGGGTATGAGCGGGGCGCAACATAAACACAGTCGTGGACAGATGTACAAATGAAACAAGGTATTTTATTGTGATGAGTATAAATGTGGGATAAAACAGGAAGTAAAACAAATAAAACAGGAAGTCAAACATAACAGTGTTGGGGTTGGTGAAACTGCTGAAAGAAACACAAAAAGGGGATTACTAAACCTTAACCCAAAATCCGCTGAGTAAATTAAACTAAGACAAATTTATATAAACAAAAGTGTGCCCCTAATTTAGCGTCATAACTTAAGAAATGTGCAGCAGTTCCAATAAACTAGTGTGACCATCGTCACAAATAAAACACACTAAACTAGCCCAACACACCCTAAACAAAAATAAACACCAAAATTAATAAAACTGGCAGAACACATCATAACTCAAAGCACAACTCAAACCAAAACTGTGTGTATACAAAGGCAAGCCCAAACCAACAAGACTATTATCAAAATCCCTAAAGGGAACACGAACAGCCAGGTTAACCCTGCTGTAAATACAAAACACAAAATAGTCTAACAAAAGGCCACCTGTTAGCACAGCGAACACACAGAACAGTAGTGCCACCATAAGTCTGCCAGAGTGAGGGGAAGCAGCCTGTGCTATCTAGCTTCTCCCTCTCGAATGAGCTCAGCAGCAGTCCTTTATTTGCTGAGGGACTGTAGCTGGAGTTGTGAATGGTTGAGTGCTGAGCCAACCAGAGGGGAGGAGACGACGGTGTGACGGCTCCAGCCACTCCAAACTGGGAATCAGGGCAGGCCTTTGCATGGGTGACGAGCCACAGGTGTCAGCAATGATTGGCGGCCGTAACACTCTCCCCCTAAAGTTTCAAAATCTAATCTCAAGGGTTTTGAAACAAAAAACACAAGAGCACGAACAGGTTACCCAAACATTCACAGATCACAAGTCAAAACCACGAATGGTGAAACACGAAAGGTCCCGACCACACGGCCATCACTAAATTCCAAAATTGCACACAAAACACAGCCGAAGAAGAGTTCACCCTGCATTGTCAAAATCAGGCACCAAGCTCCAAGAGGCATCCTCCCAACGGAGTGAACAAACACTGCTAGACAGCAGCCAAAAAGGGGGGGGGGTCTGAACTCACGCAGCTTGTCAGCCAAAACCACCAACTTTCTTCACCCCACCAGGGTGTCAGAACAAAAGAAAGCAGTGCGCATGAAGGAGATCGAGAGGCACCTTACCTGCCACTCGCCCCCTCCGGCTTTGGAAGACTTTCGTCCTCACACAATGGGTCGCCCCTAGGCCAGAGCGCCCTTACGAAAGCCGCAAAACAGGAGGTTCAGCAAACACCATACCCTACCCCACACACACGTCAACGGAGCCATCTTGGCATCCGAGTGCCAACTTTTGAAACCCAGAGTGAAACCCAACCACGAGAGCTGCAGGATTTAGGCAGCGTTGGGTTAATTGAAGCAGACATGATTGTCGTAACATGATCTTTTATGTAAAGTGACAATATTAAAGAATCGTTATGAATAATTAATCATAGCATTTAATACCATGATTAATTGTGAACTTAATAATCCTGATATCTCTATCCTGTACGTTACTTTATTTGGACAAAATCATAAACTGTCCACACAGTCTGTGTATTACAGCCTAATCTCAACACCATCAAAACAGGCTGAGACTATGAGACTATGTTGACAGAAAGTGAGCATCTACAGGTATTTATAAGTTCACATCTGTGAGGAAGTGACATGGTCCAGCCACATGACATCAGTGAAGAGAGCAAGGCAGCACTAGGTGCATTCAAAACCTCCACAGAGCTGCAGAGCTCTCTGCATCAGCATTATTACATCTCTTCTCTCTGGCAGCATCACAGTCCAGTACGGCACCTGCAGCTCCCAGGACTGGAAAACTCTCCACAGAGTGATCCACTGAGCTGAACCCTTCAGCAGTACTGCATTGTTCTGCCTTCAGTGCATCTGCCTGAGCTGGTGCAGGTCCAGAAGAACCAGAATCCTCACACTCACCACCCCACTCTCCAGCTGTCTGGCAGACACCTCCACTCCATTATGGCCAGGACTAAATGTCTGTATTACACCAATTTAATCAAACTTTATGCACACCACACACTTGCAAATATATATATATACATATATATATATATATATATATATATATATATTAGTGCTGGGCAACGATTAAAATTTTTAATCACGATTAATCACATGACATGCTGCGATTAATAGCGATTAATCGCATCGTTATGCGCAAAATGTCTCTTTCCTTTAAAAAAAGGCCTACAGCTATAAAAAGAAAATGCAGTAAGTTTTGGTTTACAAACACGACATCAGGGGTCTCCAACCTGCAACTCTGGAGCTGCAAGTGTCTCTCTGGACCTTCCACAATGCCTCTAAATACGTGGCTAAAATATTTTTTTTAAATCTATCTTTCTTGTCATTAGGTTGGAAACCATGGACTTTTTTTCCTGTCTTTTACATCATTTTCCACAAATATCTACATTTCTTAGCAGAAAGTCTGTCTATCCTCTTTTTTTTTTAAAGGTTTTGTGTTTTTCATTATTTTAAAACATTAAAAATGAAAATAAAAATGTGGTTCTTCGAAAATAACAAACATCCTATGGTGGCTCTTCATTAAAAATATATATTAAGTTTCCTTTTTGAAAAGTCTCGTAACATTTGCGTCTCTAAAGTAGTTTTATTTAGCTGGCTGAGGGAAAAATGGCTCTTTGGATTGGAAAGGCTGCAGACCCCTGCACTAAACACATAAACAGGTTTAGCAGCAATTTTCAGATAAAATATTTCTTCATATATATTTATAAAATCAAATATTTATGACAAAGAAGGATGAAATGTTCAGGATTTACTACCTAAAAGGTAAAAAGTCAGCAGGATGAATTTAAAGCTGTGAAGCTGCTTCCTTCTAAACACAGAAGGAACAATATGTGATGAATATCAGCATCAGGTGAACAGACAGAAAGCAGGATGAGAATCTCACAGCTTCTAGATGGTGAGGAGAGAGAAATATTCACAATATGCACAATAACTTCCATCCATGCACCTTCACTGCTTCATTATCCACATTTCTGGCCTATAAATTCTCTAAACTTTAATTTTCACCTCTGCTACCAGGAGTTAAGGGTTAACATCTCGTTTCCGGGTGTAGCGTCAGGTCTGTAGATGTAAATATAAACATGTGTGGTATCCACAGAAAGTCCAGAATCTCAGCTACCAGCTCAGTAAAACCATTTCTATCACCAACAAACACAGTTAAGAAAACAAACTATTTAAAGAGCAGCTACACAAAGTCCGAAAAATATGTAAACACAAATGATGTCTACCCGTGTCCACCCCACGGCATGAACACGAACAAACGACTCCTCTACTGAAAGCTCACATCTCAGATTCCACAGCTGGAAGTTTCATCTCGCTATGACCAAGATTCACCGAACCAGAGTTAGAAGAAGACCTGATTTATGCTTCACGTTTGTAAAAGTCAGAAAGCATGTCTTACCTTTGCTGTCTTGAATAAATTAAAACCGCATTTATTAAAAAAAAATAGTAATAGAAAAGTTCCCCGTCCAAAAATTACGATGTTCTGTCCATATGCATGTATTTTGACAAAGAGAAATGTTGGTTCTTTTTTTCTTCTTCCTGTTCCAGACAGAAAACATCTCTTTATTTTAATAAACCCGCTCTCTCCTGATCACGTCAGACGCACCGCTGCAGCAGGGAAGGGAGACATGGACGCCATGTTTCTGTCATCAAAGCCAGCGGCCAGCAAAATAAAAAAAAATAAAAAAATTTAACGTGCGATTAAAAAAATTAACGGCGTTAATTAAGCGTTGCGTTAATTAAGCGTTGCGTTAATTAAGCGTTGCGTTAACGCGCGATTAACTCGTTAACATGCCCAGCACTAATGTATATATATATATATATATATATATATATATATATATATATATATATATATATATATTGAGTATAATGAAAGTAAATAAAACATTTTTAATAAAAAGTTACAGATGAAGATGGAGAACCAAAAGGGTGAAGGCAGTAGCTAGTGGCTTATAAAATGCCTAGCCATTACTGAAAAAAAGATACCAAATTACCATTACCAACTAAATTAAAATGAAAGAAAAGATTTAGAACATCACCACCATCAATAGTAAGAGCAACTTATAAAACTATTACCCAGAACAAGATCTTTAGCTTTTCATTTATTGGCAGCCATGTTTCCATCAGTCTGCCCCAGGTAGTAGCTTGCCATCACCAGGTATGAGTGAGGAGTGGATGGATAATGGACACAATGTAAAGCCCTTTGGGTGTCTTGAAAAGCGCTATATAAATCTAATCCATTATTATTATTATCATCATTATTACAAATACTCCTAAAAACTTAATTTCTGTAACTATGTCAATTTCATGATTATTATTTATTTTGTTTTGTAACTATTTGATGTACATTTTGTATAGATAATACATTTTGTTCTTCCTAAGTGGATAGATGATTAGTTGACAACAAACCATTGGTTAACTAACTCAAACTCACTTTCAACGGTGTCCAG